>NC_067398.1:476117843-476417843 GCF_016432865.1 Antechinus flavipes | reverse complement strand
ACTTCCATTTCTTCCGTTTGGTGCCATATAGAAAAAAAATTCTAATCTGCTTCTTCATGATAACCATTGAGTTAAAGGAATTTTATAGACAAAATCTTAAATGACTACTTAATAGAGTTTGTCTATGTTTAGAATGCCTTTGATCCATTCAGCCCTGGAGAGGTGATCTTTCATCCTTCAAAGCTCACAGTGTTTTCCTAACATGTAAGGAAAAAAAAATAGTTATAATTTATTCAGAAAAAATGTAATTTCTTTTTTTTTACGTCATCAATTTTCCATCAGCAATGTATTCTACTAAATTATCCATGACAAAAGGTCTTGAAAAGCTTTTTTTTTTCTTATCCAGCTAAGATAGATAGAATCTTACAGATTTCCTTAAACAACTCAATTTTCCTGGAATTTGAATTGCCCAGGCAGTTACAGTTATATATAAGACAATTAGGTAGTCATAGAGGGTGATACACAATCTGAGAAAATAATGTTAAAATAAACTAATATGTAACAGACATAAAACTATGCAAAATAATGAACATGCATATAAAATAAAAATGTATTTGCACACTGCACTTCTGTGCATATATATGCATATATAAACATACATATACCCCAAAAGTTCTAGACCAGTGTCATGCAGTGTCTAAAAAGAATTTGCAGACTTGAACCCATCTCCTAAGTCAAGAGGCAAAATTTATTGAAAGTAATATGATATCATTATTAAGCAGACTGAATAGTAAGGGAATTCAGTAAAGAAACAAAATTAAGGAGTTATTTTTTCCCAGCTTCTACCATAGATATGTTGATTCTATGGCTCAAAGGGCTAGGGAGTCTATCAGTGGTATGTTAATTCTAGAGCCCAGTGTAGGGTTAGGGAGTAATCTCCTCTGAATTAAAGGTGGTCTTATTCACTATTGTCTCAGTAGTTTGATCTGTGGGAGTTTCCTGAGGCCAGAAGCTATCTGGCTAAGGAGTGGTCAGAATCTGATAGATTGGGTAGTTTCCTGAGGCAGATTCCAAAGCCAAAAGAACCAGGCCCACTGATCCACTAGAACAGAAGCACAACACCCCGCTCCCCCCACTCCCTCAGGTCAGGGGACTACAAAATCACATTATCACATTACATCATAAATATTAGTCATTCTCTATTGTGTTTTTTTTTAATCCAATAAAAATCATTAGAAAACTATATTACTCTTCCATTCTCATGTCTTATTATTTAAATTAAGATAATATTATTTTATCTTCTATAATTTACTGGAACTTTTCTTCCTATTCTGAGAGTTCTGATACTTTTCATCCCCTCATGAGAATAGTATCCTATTCCTAATGTGAAATGGACAAATCCCTCCTTTCCGCCTCAGGCCAGCAGAAGAAAGTTTGCTCAGCTAGATTGGGGGATTTCTTTTGCATTTCAAAAGGCCAGCTCAACAATGCCCTTAAGGGTACCTGTTCCGGGTGGGTGGTACTCAGACGGTACTCGAAACTGATCTATCTATGTTAAAATATCTGCCCCCATCCTCCTGTTGTAAAATGCGAATCACAGATTAAAATGTAACAAACTGAATAGAAATGCTTATAAAGCTGTCTTTAGTTCTGTAAGGTACAAATTTGATCAGAATTCCGTAGGAGCTTGGTACCAAATAAATTCTAAATCTTCCTCATTGTGGCTGGCTTGAATTTTATTGCCTGGGCTATTTCAAATGTTAACAATGTAATGTGATTAATCTTTTTTTTTTTTTTCACTTACTTATTTTCTCATTTATTCATTTGTAGGTATTCATTTGCATTTGGGTAATCATATTGTTGTTCTAGAAAGAGCATTTAAGATGACCAAAGCCAAACTTTTCATTTTAACATGTGGAAAGAAAATGACAGAATCATTTTAGTTAGTGGCAGAGATTAGGATAGATTCTAGGTCTCTTGATCCATACCCCACATCTTCTTCCACCAAATCAATATCCACAAGATACCTTGTGGATTTCAAAATAAGTTGGAATTTTTGCTTGGATTCTATTTCACAATTGGGTTTTCATGCTTATCTTGGCCATGGGGTATAGTAGAAAGAGTTTTGCATTTAAAATTAGGAATAATTTGCTAACTGTTGACTTTTGTGTCACAGAATTGCTCTGGGATCCCAGATAAACCACTTCAGTACTCACAGTCCCAATTTCTTTCTCTGTGAATAAATATATACCTGGTACTACATCCTCTAAAGGGTATTATATTGAATTGTGAAAGAATTTATTAAAAACCTAATGAATTCTGGGTACTGTGCTATGTATTAGAGATACAAAGATAAAAAGGAAGCAGGCAATTTCTTCAATAATCTTGTTCTAGTGTTAGGAGTTGGTCAGGGGAAAAATGTATTCCATTTTTCTGGTTATAAAAAAGTTATTACATTTTTTATTTATCTATCTAAATTATATATATAATATATATATATATATATATATACACACACACACACATATGATATACATATATATAAATTACACATATACAGATAAAATCTAAATTATATAGATGTGTATATATGTATAACCACATACATATATACACATGTTAATAAATTCAAAAAGTAATTAAAAAAAAACATTGATAGCTGATAATTTAGGAAAGTCCCTGTGTAGGTGGTAATATTAAAACTAAACTTCAAGAGGAGTTAGGGATTTAAGGAAATAAATTCATGGAGTATTTTAAGCTTATGGGAAATCATGTGTGAAATCATGGAAGTGGGAGGTAGAATATCATAGACAGTGATTATTAAAAAACAAGTCAGTTTTACTGGAACACAAAGTAAGTCAAGAGAATAATGAAAAATCAGTATGGCAAAAATAGAATGGAACAGATTGTGAAAGACTTTTAAAGCCAACAGAGAAGTTTTCCTTTTATTATAGAGGAAAAGGAAACCAGTGAAATTTCTAGAGAAGATGATAGGATCAGAATATTATGTTAGGAATATATCTGTTAGCTATGGAGGTCAGAGTAAAGTGAAGAAAGGCTGAAGGAAGTGAGAACAATTAGGAGACTATGACAATAATAAAAGTAGAAGGAGAACCTTTAAGCTACGGAGTAACTTTGTGAAGGGAGAAAAAGAAAACATTATAGGATTTGGTAGCTAGAAATGAGATTTGAGGGAGAATAAAGAAGGGAAAATGACTCCAGAATTACAGATTGAATGATAGCAATGAAGGTGGTATTCATGATTGAAATAGGGAATTGAAGAAGTGTGCAGTTAGTGGTGAAAAAAAGAAGTTTTGTTTTATATTTATCGAAATTGATATTCCTATGGGATATCTATGTATTCAATATTCAATAGACAATTAGTGACTGTCTAGAAATGTGAGTTGGATATGTTAATTTGAGGGTCATTTGAAGCTACTGAAATCAATAAGACTGAGTAAAGCAGAGTAAAGGACTTACAATAAAGTCATACTCCATCTATAGGATGTCTTAGGTAATAGGAGATGATTACAGCAGACTGTCTAGCACATAGTAAATATATAATAAATTATCATTTGTTTATATTGAGAATTGATGTTTAGAATTGCAGAAAAGAGGTTTATACATTGCAATATATATTTTTTAAACAAACAATTAAGTGGGTTATTCTACCAACAAGCTAAAGGGGCAGGAATGGCATAGATAACTTGAGGAAAATACTTAAAATAGCCTCAAATCTTTCTATAAATTTGTGTTGACAGACTCAGACTGCTATGTTTACAATCAAAATGCAAAATCACCTAAGATTTCAAAAGTCAGAGAAGTGAGAAGATAAAATGGTACAACTGAGCAATGATTTTCCTTTTTTCCTCTTGTTTAAAAAAAAATGAGAACATTTTTTCTTAATTAGCCATGGGAAAATTGGACATTAAGATTGGGATTCTGAAAAGCTGAGGCATTGGAAGAGAGATGACTTGATAAATCTTGTAAAAGATGAATCTGATAGTAGAATGATCAGATAAATAATCCTTGAGTTGCACAGAAAAAGAAGAAAGAACAGACAATGTAGGGAGTAGGAGAAGATAATTGATGTGAAGAGGAATGAAAAATACCTTACAAACTATTCACAAACTGTGAGGTTCAGAAATGGTGAGGGTCACCATTTAATAAAAAAGCTGGAGAGATCTCTAGAAGCAAAGCAAAGTTTATTATACATTCTGGCAAGAAGGGTGTCCCACCCATTGAGCAGACAATCAAAGGGAGGAAGCTCTTTCTTCTGCAGGGTGAACACTTTTAATCCCTAACGCAAATACCTCCCTCCCACCACTGACCCTCATCCCCATTGGCTGAGGATCTTACATTCTAAAAGCAGGAATTACCCAAGAAATTGAGCTTGACCAATTAAGTACATAGTTGCCCATATTTGACGGAAATAGGGAGAAACTGATGTCATTGGATAGCAGGAAGGGGACTTAGGTATGCCCTTGATTCAATCGTTAAAGTCCTTCAGGCCTCTGCAAACTCTGAAGTAGATGAAGTCTTACTTGATTTTCACAACTGTCTTGAAAGATCTCACCTCATCTCGTTCACATACCATTCAGTAGATTCCTGCTCCCTTTGGGAAAGCATCTTAATTAAAGGAGGAAAATAAAGATTATTTTTATTCTTTCTGAAAAATATATATATTTTTAATATTAATGAATATCATTCACTTGGAACCTTTCCAAATAAGCTCTCTTAAAACATTAAGAGCATTTGGTGTCAGTAACAATAATCTCAGATGTGAATTTCTTTTCCATATGACATTCTATTTTTCCTTCAAAAAAGAATCAAAGGTATTTCTGGGAATAACACGAGGGAAATAATACACACCACACACACACACACACACACATCAGAATTTTCTGACAAGTTTTCTTTTAGTCTACAAGTAAAATATTGTATTTAGTAGTCTTGTCACATAGTACAGTTACAAGCAGGCACTCTTGTTTTTTTTTTTTTTTTTCTGCTAAAATAAGCCTGTCAGAAAAGTTACCACAAAAGATAAAAATGGTTGAACTACCTGTGAAGGCCAAGAGGCAAGCCTGCTGCATAGTGGAAATAATTATAAACAATCTAAAGAAATGCTCTGGACAAAATGTTTTTTTTTAATTGTTTTAAGTTGTGAATACACATCTACATGTTTAAAAATAAAAATTTGCATTGTTGTGTTTTCATATGGCTTGAATAGCTACATTCCAAAAGAGTTTATCTCATTAATAGTATTTTATTTTCTTCCACTGATAAATTATATTTTAATACCAGAAAGAATATTCAGTAAAGCTTCATGCAATGAAGAACATTTCAAAGTGAGATAAAACATATAAATCTAATTTGTGACCAGAGAGTTTATTTAGCTTTTTTTTTTTTAACTTCTGCAGTTATAGTTAAAGATATGAAACAGAGGATCATTGAAATCTGGCTTAGAGGAAGTGACTTTTGATTGGTACTCTTAATGGTGAAAAACTAAATTAATGCTAACACTAGGAAAAACAGTTAAAAAAATCAAGCCTTAGTAGGTGTATACACACAAACACACAGGCACAATTGTTCCAAAATCCATAGAGTCTTTATGATGGTTTTTCTTTTAAGAAAGAAAGAAAAGAAAGAAGGAAGGAAGGAAGGAAGAATGAAAGACTCTATGCTTTCATTTGTATTCAGATAACTTAATTCTTTCTCTGGAGGTGCATAGCATTTTTCATCATGAGTCCTTTGGGATGGTCATAGATCCTTGAATTGCTCAGAAAGGTAAGTCATTTTTTATTTATCATTTAATACTGCTATTGCTCTCTGTGATGTTCTTCTGGTTCTATTCATTTCACTTTGTATCAGTTCTTGTAAATTCATGTTTTTCGGAAATCAAACCATTCATATATTTTTTTGCACAATAATGCTCTTTACACCACAACTTCTTCTGCTATTTCCCAATTGATGACCCTGTCTTCAATCATAAAAAGAGGTGCTCTAAATATTTTTGTACAAATAGGTTCCTTGCTGTATTAAGAGGTTTACACAGTTTAAAACCCTTTGGGTATAGTTCCAAATTGCTCTCCAGAATTGTTATATGAGTTCACCACTTCACCAATAATACATTATTGTCCCAATTTCCCCAAATTCCCAAAAACATTTATCATTTTTTCTATTCTGTCAAATTAACACATGGGTGTGATACCTCAGAGGTATTTTAATTTACATTTTCCTAACCAATATTGCTTTAAGACACTTCATTAGAGAATGGCAGATTGAAACATTTCTAAGGTATCATTTTATATCTATCAGATTGGCTAATATGATAGGAAAGGTAAATTATAAATGTTGCAGAAAGTGTGGGAAAATTGGAATACCATTACATTGTTGATGGACTTGTGAACTGATCCAACTCTTCTGGAGAGCAACTGAAACTATGCCGAAATGGTAACCAGACTCTGCATACCCTTTGATCCAACTACTACTGGGTCTGTATCCAAAAGAAATTTGCATTGTACAGGCTTGGTCAACCCAAGCATGTTAAATAATTTTTCCAATGGTATAAATCTGAATTTATTTCTGTGAAAAATTTTGTAATTATATTCCTATAGTTTCTGGGTTTGTCTACACAGGTAGATTCCAAAGTATTTTATATTTATATCCTGCAACTTTGCTAAAATTGTCAGTTATTTCAACTAATTTTGTAGTGATTCTCTAGGGTTTTCTAAATATACTATTGTATCTTATGCAAAGAGTGATCATTTTGTTTCCTCATTGTTTATATCAATTCCTTTAATTTATTTTTCTTCTCTTATGGTTATAGTTAGCATTTCTAGTACAATATTAAAAAATAGTTGTGGTAATGGAAATCCTTGTTTTGCTCTTGCATGTATTTATTGGGAAGGCATGTAGTTTTTCACCTCTCTAGAAATTGCTTGCTTATGATTTTAAATAGATATTACTTATCATTTTAGCAAAAGTGCTTTTATTCCTATACTCTCTGTTTTTCTGAAGGAATTAGTACTGTATTTTGTCAAAGGCTTTTTTCTTCATCTTTCGCTATAATCATATAATCTATTGATAATAGAATCAATATGGTCAATAATGCTGATAATTTTCCTAATATTAAACCAATCCTGAATTCTTGATATAAATCCCTCTTGCTAATAATATATGATTCTTATGATATATTGTTGTATACTTGCTAGGCTAGTATTTATTTAAATTTTTTGTAATCAACATTCATTAGGAATTTGTTTTACATAGTTCTTTCTCTGTTTTTATTCTTCTAGGTTTAATTATCAGTACTATATTTATGACATAAAAGGAATTTTGAAGGGCTTTTTCTTTATTGGATTTTCGAAGAGTTCATATAGTATTAAGATTAATTGTTTAAATTTTTGACAAATTTGTTCATGAATCCATCTGGGCCTGAACATATTTTCTTAGGGGATTCATCAATGGTGTCTACAATTGCTTTCTTTAATGTTGGATTACTGACTTATTCCATTTACCCTTCCATTAATCTGGAAAATTTATATATTTTTGTGAATATTTATCCATTTCTTTGAATTGTTAGATTTACTGGCATATAATAAAAAATTAATAATTATTAATGATGAATTCACCCTTTTAATTGTTGATACTGTTAATTTGGTTTTCTTTCCTTTTTTAAACTCAATTAACCAATAGTTTATTTATGTTATTATTTATGCTATTTTTGTTGTTGCTAATATATAATCATAGTGATTAAAAGTGAAAATGAGAAGATTGGGCCATTTACCTCTTAGTTGGCTTTTGTTTTTTCTTCCAGAGAGTAATTTCTGGAATAGAGAAGATTAAAACAAACTTATTACATGATGGGGAGGTAAGTTTCAAACACATTTATTTGAAACTGAGAATAGTTGTTTTTTCTTTGATTTTTACTTTCATTGTATACCAAGCATATAACACATTTCTAGACACATAATAGAAACTTAATAAATGATAGACTGATAGGATGAAGGAGATTAGAAGGAACAAGAGTAATTATGACTAGCTTTTCTCTCTATTACAAATACTATGATAGATAGCATTGTCATGTTTCTCCCATGGTATGTGTCATTTCTTTTTCCTCAAGATGTACCCTTGATGATAAGAATAAAAGACAAAATAGAAAATTCTCTTGTGACTTCCTCTTCCTTTTGAAAGATAAAATTGCTACCAGGATTAATCAAGTATTTGACAGTTCCTCTGTGTCTATCAAAGTAACAACCAGAACAGTTATCTGGATAGTTGTTATTGCCAATCATTAAAAAATTCTATCTCTTCACTAACTTTAAAACTCTATCTCTTCACTAACTTTGTGACGTTTCTGAAGATTTCATTTTGTTTTAAGTAATGGTGCCATAAGCCTATAAAAATATAATTTTCTGTTCTTTTGGTTTTTCCTCTTTGCATTCAATTTATACAAGTTATGCAGTGATGAGTCACATTCTAGAACCTGTATTTATGATAATAAAAATCTGAAGTTAAGGAATTTTCAAAGAAAAATGAAGATTCATGGTAAATATGTGTAGGCAATATTGTCTTAATATTAAACAATTGTATGTGACATAGGTTATTATTAGAATCCTTACAAAGTGTTAAGTCATTAGAATTGATAGAGACAATAATTATCTAATTTAGCATGGTTCAGTATGATTGATCTGATCTTACAAGGAGATGTTATTGGCCAGAAGAAAGAAGGTACTAAGTAGAACTGAAAGACAATAATGCTTGTGTTCACACTTTTAGAAAGCTCATATAAGCAAGAAGCTCTTAGGGCCAGAGAGCACTCTGGGAAGAAACCCATAATTCCACTCTCTCTTATCCCACAATCCCACTCTTGGAGAAGGAGCATGAATAGAGCTTCAGGGAGCCAGTCAAATGAGTTACTTCGGAACATTGCCAGGGGTCGGAGAGGAGCACTCTGGGAGGAAGCCCACAAGCCCTCTCTCAGAGGCAAGAGAGATTTGCATTCCATTTTCCACCTTTGTGCTGGCTGAAGGCTGAAAGACAAACCTTTGGATTTGGAGACTTTCAGAGAGAGCTCTTGGAACCAAGCAGAAAGATAGGCCTCTAAGAAAAACTAACTGGGCTATTTTGGTAAACATTTGCATTTTTATCACCTGGCTTTTGTTTGGAGTGATTATTTACTTTTAACTGAAACAAAGGCTACCTCCAGAAAACCTCCCCAAGAAACCTGCTCCCAGAGAGAGCCATTATTATTATAAAGAAGAAAAACACCACAGTTATAAAGTCTTTTATCCTAGAAATTTTCAAAGAAGAACTTCTACATTTATTAGGAAACGTCTCTTCAATTGATATTTAAGCATCAGTCCTTTAGGTTTCTGTTGTTAGTTAATAAGATAAAGGGAGAGTCTTCTGTAAAGATTATTTTTGGGAGATTGATTTATTTTAATGTTTTCATCAAGGATACTTTTGAGAAGTGCATTGTTAGATAGGTCTCAATTACTGTCAATAATGTATTCCATGACATGATATTATTCAAATTTGCACTTTATGTTTTGATTAAGCTTGAATAAATTATGGTATTAATTATAGCAATGAATTCTGTCAATTAAAATCAAAATGTGGGCAATAATTTTGCCAAGTATTTTCTAAATGTTTATACTTTGGCATTCAATTTTCTAGACATTGGGAAAAAAAAAAGAAAATTGCTGACTTCAGTACCTTATATTTATCTGGAAGACTACATACATATACACATAAACTTGTACATTAATGTATTGTATATGCACAATTGTACATATTTTGTTGTTATTATACATTTTGTTCTTATTGGATTTTTTAGTCATGTCTGATTTGGGTTAATTCATTTGTAGCTTTCTTGGCAAAGATACTGGACTCATTTGCTATTCATTTTATAGATGAGAAACTGAGGTACATTGCATTAAGTAATTGGTCTAGAGCCACACAACTAGAAAGTGTCTGAACTTATGTCCTCTTGATTCCAGAGCCCGTGCTCTGAAGACACAGAGAAAGCAATGGAAGGCATCAATAGCTGAGAAATCATGAAAAGTGTCTTGTAACATCTGAACTAATCTTTGATGTGGCAAACACAGATGACTGAGAACTGACTGAAGCTGACTTGGTCTTAGTTCCAAGACAATAAATTCCTTGGTATTGACCTGGCTTTGTCATTTTTAGCTTCTGATTATCTTACAACCTAAACTCTCCTTTTTGGAGACTTCCAAGCTTTCTTTTGGAACTCTTTCTTGTTCTGAAAAGCAACTTACCCAGTGAAATTTCGCAGTTTCTAACCTCTTCAAGCTGTATGTAGTCATTCTTCCTGCTTTGGTTTCTTACATAAATCTTTTCATAGCTCCCTCCTGCAGTAAGTATCCCATCAATTCTTGTGTGGCACCCAATTTGCAGCTCACTTTTCCTTGGTAAAATCCTCAGAATTGGAAAATAAGTACATGCCCATCAATTGGGAAATGGCTGAATATGTTATGGAATATGAAAAAATAAAATATTATTGTTCTACAAAAAATGAGGAGCAAGTTGACTTTAGTAAGTCCTGGAAAGTTTTACGTGGACTGTTTGCTGAATGAAGCAAGCAGAACCAGGAATACATTGTACACAGAAACAGCAAGAATATGCAATGATCAATTTTTATGAGAGACTTGGTTCTTCTCAGTGATTCAGAGATCAAGGCAATCCAAATAAACTCTGGATAGAAAATGCCATCTGCATCCAGAAAAAGAACAATGGAGATTGAATATAAATCAATTGATAATATATTCACTTCTTTTTCTGTTTCTTTTTCTCCCATGCTTTTTCCCTTTTGTTTTGATTTTTCTCTCCCAACACTATTCCAAAGGGACTCTTTAAAAAATAAATAAATCTAATTAAATTTTCAAAAAAGATGAACACATACCCATACAAAAAGACATATACACACAAAGACATACACATGGGCATATATACACACATATATGTGTATACATGTACATACATGTATGTGATTGTCTATCTATTTACTTAGTTGATTCTAAAATGATTGTCACTTTCATTTTCTTACTAGGTGGGATTTTTTAAAACATTAAATTATAGTCAGTTTTAGTTTCAAATGCTAGTGAATGCTAATTAATTAAAAAGTGGCATTCCCTAAGGCTACTCAACACTCAATAAGACTGAAAATTTTCCTTTTTCAACTTCATATGAAAATTTAAAATTTAATTTCTTCCTTTTCTACCTTCTTTTTCCTTTAACACTGAATTAACAAATACCCAATTGAATGGTGAAATGATTTCAGTTTGGTTAGATATTTTAAAAATAATTTTATTTATCATTTTTAACAACATTTAGAATTATGATACTGTTAAAGTAGAACTAGGAAGTCTCTTATAGAATATATAGCCAAATAGTTTGTAGTCTTGCTGCTCTTAAGCATATGATTAAGCCAGTTTTATTTGTTTTACCAACAATTTTTTTGTGGCTCAATTTTGGCAAAAATGTCAATGTGCGCATGGCTCATTTTTAAAAATAGTGTATCTACTTAGTTACTAAGAGACATTCCAAACAAAGATAGAATTATGTTTGAATAGTGTCTAAAAGTCTTAATACTTCCAATATCCTGTTCAATAACTTCATCACCATTGCAATGGAATAAGAAAGCTACAAGGGATTTAGGGTAATTCCTTATTTTTTTTTTATTTTCTTGTATTCTATAGATAAATAATTGCTTACTAATCTCTGGAAAAAGGCTCCCTGATAGTTTATCCTCAGACAATAGAAATACAGTGAGTCCTAGGTCCTAATTTGAGCCTATCTAGGTTGGCCCAATTTATCTATGATAGTCTAGTGTTGCCTGATAGTTAAGAAGCTGAGATAAACTTTTTGTCATGGTGCCCTTTTACAGGTAATTTTTATTGCATCATAATCTGAAAAGAATGCATTTAATATTATGCATTTCTACATTTGATTGTGGGGTTTTTGTACTCTAATACATGACCAGTTTTTAAGTAGGTGTCATGTACTGCTGAGAAAGGGGTATATTCTTTCTATTCTCATTCAAAGATTTATACCTAACATTTCTTTTTTATTATTATTACTATTATAGATTTTTATTTATAAGATATATGCATGGGTAATTTTTCAGCATTGAGCCTTGCAAAACATTCTATTCCAACTTTTCCCCTCACCTTCCCCCAGCTGGCAGGTTCAAATAACAAATCATAGAAATAATAAATAATTTCACTCAAGAGAAGAATAACATCAGGGTGTGATACACAGAATTATCTTGTCAAATTGAATACACATTCTAAATCTGTATTTTTCTGATCATATATTTTTAGGTTCTTACACAATACCTTTTGTTTTTTGTATATTTTAAAAAAATGTATTTGTTGATGGTTAGCAATGGGTTAAAATTATATACTCACATACAGAGGGAGGGATACACACATGTGTATATATGTAAATTAAACATGTAATATGTACATGATTAAATTTAGTATATAGACAAATGTACACAGATAATATGTATGCTTATATAAAATTTATGTATACACAAAATATCTATATTCATCTGTATGCACACACACACACACACACATATATATGCAAGTATATATCTGCATGTGATTCAAATTTGATTCTGAAGACTTGGCTTTAGGATTCTATCATTTGTTCTTTCTTTGACTTATGTAAAATCACTTAAAATCATCATCTATAAAGTGTGGATCAATTTGATTATGAAGCACTACTATGTGTATGGAAATCTAATTAATAATTAGGTTTAATAATTAATAAATGATTTACTTTCTTTGATGAAGTGATATTGTCATTTTTCATAATTTATCATAGAAAACCAATTATATATTCTTATTCCCTACAATCCCACTTGTATCATAACATTTTGTTTATTGTATCTTTAATACAGACTTTTCTTCTAGAAGGAGCAATTGTTCCTAAATGATAGAACTAAAGCAATTAGAGGTAGAGAAAAAGACATTTCTTTTCCAGTAATGTCAACTTTTTATTTACTATTGATAACAGTGCCTTTGGTATATATTCAACATCAGGTTGCCTTGGGCTGGAAAACCAATTCTACAAGTAGTTACTTTAGCAAGCAAAGTTTGATGCTTGCAATTCTGAAGGCTTTCCCATCTCTGCTACTCAAACATGTTTCTGCTAAGTTCATTAAATTAAAACATTTTGATATGAAGTTTGTGGAATTCTGGTCAAAATGACAATATAATTATCATTCAATAATATCTAGTGCCTATAAAAGAGTGACACACAATTAACAGGCACAGAATGAAAGGAAAAAAAAAAAACCTCACTGAAGGTGGGCGGGAGTAAGGACATGGTTCAAACAAGATTTTATTTTATTTTATTTTTATTTTTATTTAATGATTACTTTATATTGACAGAATCCATGCCAGGGTAATTTTTTTACAACATTATCCCTTGCACTCATTTCTGTTCCGATTTTTCCCCTCCCTCCCTCCACCCCCTCCCCTAGATGGCAAGCAGTCCTATATATGTTGGATATGTTGCAGTATATCCTAGATACAATATATGTCAAACAAGATTTTAAAGGATAAATAGAATGTTGAAGAAATATCAAAGCTACCACAGAATTAATAAAATGAATGTTCCAAAAAACTAAGAAAATGTTCTTGAATTGTACCTTTCAAATACTTGTCCAAAAACAGAGATATCTGAGAAGAGAAAGAATAGAAAAGCACCCATGAACACACACACACGCACACAAACAAACACACAGAAGAAATGCAAGACATCAATAAAGTGATATGTATCATGAAAAGTTTCTGCTGGAAGTGAAATCCTATTTGATAATGAGGTTCCAGCTATACCTCTTCTTTCTCATATGAATAAACTTCAACTATTTTTCTTTATATTCTGATGGCTCATCAGAACTCAAGCCTATGGCTTGATAGGGTAACATTATTAGTAAATTCCAATTTATTTATATTTCCATTTTAATTTACTTATTCTTTCTTGGTATTCATAATAGGCAATGCATATCAGCAGTCTGTCATACTTCCTTCAATATAGGATCTCATGTACAGTTCAGCTTTAATCTCAATTTATGGGATTGATTGTAGAATCATTGATGATATTTGGGTTTGAAGTAAGATCATTGCATTTGAAACAACTGAAAAAAGAAACAGATTGATAACAATGATCAAGAGGTCATTGACGATCAGCTAGAACTCAAATGAATTCAGGACTGACTATTTTGGTGTGGAAGTATCTTCATGAAGATTATAATTGAACTAAAGGGATATAATGAAATGGTGAAATAAGAAAGTATAAAGAAAAGAAAAAGGATAAGGGATGGAGGAGGAGAGAGAACATTATTTTGAGGGAGCAAGTGATTATAATCTCAATGAAGAACAATTGAAAGAGGTCAGGGGACTTTGGGGGTGGAGCCAAGATGGCAAAGTAAAGCCAAGAACTGGCTTGAGGTCTTCCAGTTTCCTTTAAAAACCACATGGCCAAGCCTCTGAACAGAGTCTGACAGAATGCAACTACTCTCCAAATGAAGATAGACTAGAAAAAAACTTCAAGAAAGGTCAGTGACACTGGTGAAAATGGTATTCACCTCAGCTCAGATAGACCCTGGGAAAGCCAGTGAGAGGGTCTTAGTTGTAGCAAATCAGCAACTAAGACCTTCAGTCCTAGCTCAGTAGAAAAACAGATCAGTGGGATAGCCTCAAGTCCCAGCTCAGAAGGTAAACATTGAGGAACCAGACTGTTTCCTGAAAAGAACAGACAAAGCTATCTTCTGCAAACACAAGGGGGCCCTGTGCTCAAAGCCAAGGTTTAGATCTGCACAGGAAGCTAGGGATAGCATCTCCTTTAGTCCAGGAGCAAAGCTCAACTATAAAAGGAAAGAAAAGAAAAGAAAAGAAAAGAAAAGAAAAGAAAAGAAAAGAAAAGAAAAGAAAAGAAAAGAAAAGAAAAGAAAAGAAAAGAAAAGAAAAGAAAAGAAATATGAAATATGAAATATCAAAAGAAAAGAAAATGAGCAAGAAGCAGAAAACAACCTTGATCATAGAAAGGTATTATGGTGGCAGGACAGACCAAAACACCAAACATCAACTCCAAGGCAGACAAAATATGAACAGAGGAAATCTTGAAGAGTGATATAAATTGGTCTCAATCCCAAAGTAGCTTCTTGGAAGTGCTCATAAAAGACTTTCAAAAGCAAATAAGAGAGGTAAAAGAAAACATGAGAAAGGAAATGAGAGAGTCAACACCTTGGAAAAGGAAAGAAAAAAAATTGTCTGAAGACAAGAAGAAATTAAAAACAAGAATTAAAAAATAGAATTAACAAAATGGAAAAAAGAGATATAAAAGATTCCTGAAGAAATATTAAAAACTATAACAGGGAAAATGGAAGCTAATAATTCTATAAGATAGCAAGAATCCACCAACATAAATTAATGGAAGAAAAAAGTGTAAGAAAATGTGAACTTGCTCATTGGAAAAACAGATGACTTGGAAAGTGCATACAGAAGAGACAATTTCAAAACTATTGACCTATCTGAAGTCCATGATAAAAAAAAAAAAAAAAAAAAAAAAAAGAGCCTGGATAGCATTCTTCAAGAGATTATAGAAAAAAACTGCCCCAACATTCTAGAAACAGAGGGGAAAATACTCACTGAAAGAATCCATCAATCACCTTTGGAAAGAGATCTCACAATGAAAACCCCAAAGAACATTGTTGCACAACTCCAGAATTACAATCTCAAGTTAAAAATACTGCAAACTGCCAGGAAAAAGCAATCCAAATATGAAAGAGCAACAATCATGATTACCCAAGATTTGAAAGCTCCTAAAATAAAGGATTGGAGGGCATGGAATACCATATTCTAGAAGGCAAAGGACAACCAAGAATTAACTACTAGGAGAGGCTTAACATTTTCTTTCAAGGGAAGTAATAGATCTTCAATAAAGTGAGAGATTTTCAAGCATTTTTATTGAAAAAAACAGACCTAAATAGAAAATTTAATCTACAAACACAGGATTCAAGGGAAGCACAGAAATAACCAGGGGAAAGTAGATAATATTATTTAAAAGTTAGGAAAAGGAAAAGGAGTAGATGTCCATGAATTGGGGAATTATTGAACAAGCTGCGGAATGTGAAGGTATTGAAATAATATTATTAATTTCTAAAATAATGAAGAAACTGATTTTAGAAAGAACTAGAGAGGTTTACCCACACCGATGCTGAATGAAATAAGCAGAACTAGGAATACATTGTGCACCACAACAGCAAGAATGTGAAATGATCAACTGTGAAAGATTTAGTTCTCCTCAGTGGTTCAGTAATCCAAAGCAATCCCAATAGACTTTGGACAGAAAATACCATCTGCATCCAGGAAAGAAACTAAGACTAAATGTAAATCAACACATACTATATTCACTTCTTTTTGTTTATCTGTTTGGTTTTTGTTTGTTTGTTTGTTTGTTTGTTTTGTTTTGTTTTGTTTTTCATCCCTCCCATTGCTTTTCCTTTTATTCTGATTTTTCTTTCCCAACATGCCTCATAAAACAATATCTATTAAAAATAAATGAATTTTCTAGAAAAACAAATGAAAGAGACTGATGATTGGTGAGAAAGGCAGAAGAAAAACCAAGAGAATAGCATCACTAAATCCCAGATAGGAAAGAGCTGCCATGAGAAGGTGAATGAATAATAGTATCAAATGCCACAAAAAGGTCAAAGATTGAGGGAAAAAAAACATTAAAATTAGTACCAGCTTTCTGGCTAATTGGTCATGTCTGGGTACTGGACTTCTAGGCACTCTCTGGATGCACCATTGGCTGCCATCATGCCCCAAAGGTTTTTTGCCTTAGGCCCTGGGGCTGGGCCCCTCATCCCGTTTCCCTGAATCTGTCTACACTCTGAGGCCCAATGGAATGGACATGGGGTATTGGGTCTTGTTCTCCCACCCTGTTTTCTCATTCTATCTCTATGGCAACATTGAGTTTTCAGATGCCCTACTTTTCCACACTGAAAGCATCTATGAGTCTCTCTGAAAGTCCCTTGCCAGGAGGGACTCTGTTTTCCCATGTTTGGATTTTGGGAAGTCTGCATCATAGCCTGGCTATGAAATGCATTTATGCCCACTTTGGCACAGCACCTTATGATCTCCTCTAAAGGAGCATCCTTGCACAGACCTAGTATAATTCTTCTGCAAACCTTATTAGCATTTTCCTTAGCAAGCTGCCTAATCAAAATGTCTGTTATTGCATTTTCCCCATTTGTTCTTGTGATAGCTGTCTGCAAATGTCCCACAAAGTCAGCAAAGGGTTCATTTGTCCTTTGTGTTATTTTTGTGAAGGCCCCACCCTTGTCATCTTTATTGTGGAGAGAAGCTCACACTTTGATAGCATTAGCAGCAATTTGCTCATATACTGCTATAGAAAAATTAATCTGTACTGGGACATCTGCATAGGAACCTACACCTGTTAGTAGGTCACAGGTAATTGCAGCATGAACTCCACTTTGACTATTTTATTGGGCTTGTATCCTACAGAGCTCACTATATTCAGAAAGCCACAAGTAGTTTTGTCCAGATTCTAGGCATATCCTTCTTTTTTTTTTATTTTTTTATTTTTTATTTTTTATTTTTTTGTTTTTGCTGAGGCATTTGGGGTTAAGTGACTTGCCCAGGGTCACACAGCTAGGAAGTCTTAAGTGTCTGAGGTCAGATTTGAACTCAGGTCCTCCTGACTTCAGGGCTGGTGCTCTATCCACTGCGCCATCTAGCTGCCCCTTCTAGGCATATCCTTGCTACAGATTTCCAGTCATTAGGGGTCAAGATTTCAAAAGCCAGATTCTGTAATAACATCTTAACATAAGCTGATGTAGCCCCATAAAGAGTGCAAGCCTTTTTCAGGTCTTTGAGGATTTCTATATCAAAAGGAGCATACCCTCTACTTTCTTGACCTGAAGAATTAAACTGTTGAATTACAAGAAAAATGTGGTGTTGAAATTCTAACACATTTCTCCCTTCCACTTTGGCCTTAATTAGTCCCTTTTGCAATCTAATCATAGGAGTGGCTGGATGCTGGGGGGAAGGTGCTGGTACTGTCACTCCCCCGCCCCCAACTATCCCTCCTCCCTCCATCCCAGAGGGTGGAGTTGATGGAGGAGAGTCAATTACCTGCTCCTTAGGTGGGGCTGAAGCTGCCTCAGATTCACCCCACCCTTGAGCCTCACTTAAGTCTCCCTGCCCTGTGGGGATATGGCCATTAATCTGTTCTTTGTCTTCCTCCTTTATCTCTGGCTTCCCCATTTGGCTATTCCTAGAGTTTTTTCCTTTTCCTCTAGAATTTAGACAGTTTCTTAAGGCCAACTGTATTATATTGTATAAATAGAATGCCTTGATGGAAATTGAATGAGGACCATTTTCATTATAATATGCAGAGAGCTGTTGACCAATCAATGCCCAATTATCTGGAGAGATTTGCTCTTCCTCTAAGAACCAAGGGGAGGTGTATTTTAATGTACCAAGAAATCTAGCTGCCTGTTCCCAAGTTATAAGTAGCCCTTGATCTTCTATCAGCTTAAGCAGGCTTTCTATAGTGCCACTCCTGGATGGGGCTGGGGATGGGAGGGTTGGGGTGGGGGATGGAGAATCTTTAGCTAGCATATGTCCCATTTCAGCCAAAAAAGGTTACTAGTTTAGTCTATTATACTCACGTAAGTTCCTGGTCACTGGAGACTTCTTCAGTGAAAGTAGGGTCCTTGGTTCCCACACTTGGGCACCAAATGTGATGACCACGTATTTAAAATCAGCCAGAGTCAGGAATTCAGGTTAAAGGAAAAATCTTCAATCTTTATTGAAGTGAAAAGGCGAAAAAGGATTGCAATAGCAATATGGGCAGCTGGGACAGAAAGCCAGCTAGCAGAGGGAGATTGGAGATGAAGGGCCGTCGCAATAGCAATGCCAGCAGCTGTGTCAAGATGCCAGCCAGCAGTCTATCCTTACGCTTCCCTTTCTACTCCCTTGCCTTCATCCACCAAAAAAAGTCATTTCCTATACAATACATCAGGACTTTCACAAAGAGTGGGTGGGGGCCATTCTTTCTCCAAGCATATATATTAATAGAGTATGGTCCAATTACTATTTAGCCTCATGTGCTTGGGACCTCAGTGCATCAACTCAAGTCTCAGCCCATTACAAAGAATAAATAGAAAACATGGACAATTTTTATTACATTAAATTAAAAGATTTTGCACAAACAAAACTAATGCAACCATTTTTTCTTTTTTTTTTTAATTATAACTTTTTATTTACTAGACATATGCATGAGTAATTCTGTAGCACACTGACCCTTGCAAAACTTTCTGTTCCAACTTTTTCCCTATGTTAAATGCAACATATGTATACATATTTATACAATTATCTTGCTGCACAAGAAAAATCAGATTTAGAAATAAGGGAAAAATAACCTGAGAAAGAAAATAAAAATGCAAACAGACAAAAACAGAAGGAGTGGAAGTGCTATTCTATGTTGTGGTTCACAATTATTTCCCACAGTTTTTTCACTGGATGTAGCTGGTTCTCTTCATTATTGAACAACTGGAGCTGATTTGTCATTGTTGAAGAGGGCCACATCCATCAGAATTGATCATCATATAGTATTATTGTTGAAGTGTATAATCATCTCTTGTTTCTGCTCATTTCACTCAGCATCAGTTCATGTAAATCTCTTGAGGCCTTTCTGTATTCATCCTGCTGGTCATTTCTTACAGAACAATAATATCCCATAACATTCACATACCACAATTTATTCAGCCATTTTCCAATTGATGGACATTCATTCAATTTCCAGTTTCTAGCCACTACAAATAAGGCTGCCACAAACAATTTTGTACATACAGGTGCCTTTCCCTTCTAGAAGATTTCTTTGGGATATAAGCCCACTATTAACACTGCTGGATCAAAGGGTATGCAAAGTTTGATAACTTTTCATTGCTCTCCAGAATGGTTGGATGCATTCACAATTCCACCAACAATGTATCACTGACCCAGTTTTCCCACATCCCCTCCAACATTCTGCATTATCATTCCCTGTCACCTTAGCCAATCTGAGAGGTGTGTAGTGATATCTCAGAGTTGTCTTGATTTGCATTTCTCTGAACAATAGTGATTTAGAGCATATTTTCATATGGCTAGAAATAGTTTCAATGTCTTTACCTGAAAATTGTCTGTCCATATCCTTTGATCACTTATCAATAGGAGAATAGCTTGATTTCTTATTAATTAGAATCAATTCTCTCTATATTGTGGAAATGAGACCTTTATTAGAACCATTGATGTAAAAATGTTTTCCCAGTTTATTGCTTCCCTTTTAATCTTGTCTGCATTAGTTTTCTTTGTACAAATTTTTTTTAACTTGATATAATCAAAATTTTCTATTTTGCGATCAATAAGGATCTCTAGTTCTTCTTTCATCACAAATACCTTCTTCCTCCACAGGTCTGAGAGGTAATCTATCCTATGTTCTTCTAATTTATTTGCAATCTCATTGTTTATTCCTAGATCATGAACCTATTTTGATCTTATCTTGGTGTACGATGTTAAGAGTAGGTCAATGCCTAGTCATAAAAATTTCCAATTTTCCCAGCAATTTTTGTGAAACAGTGAGTTCTTATACCAGAAGCTGGGGTCTTTGGGTTTCTCAAGCATTAGTTTATAAAAGTTATTGGCTGTTTTGTCCTTTGAAACTAATCTATTCCATTGATGAACTAGTCTATTTCTTAGCCAATACCAGATGGTTTTGGTGACCCCTGCTTTATCATATAGTTTTAGATCTAGTTACAGCTTGACCACCTTCATTTGATTTTTTTTTTTTCATTTGTTCCCTTGAAAGTCTTGACCTTTTCTTCTTCAGATGAATTTTGTTGTCATTTTGTTTAGGTCATTAAAATAGTTTTTGGGGAGCTTGATTGGTATAGTACTAAATAACTAGATTAATTTAGGTAGTATTGTCATCTTTATTATATTCGCTCAACCTATCTATCTAAGAGCACTTAATGTTTTTTTTTTTTTTGTTTTGTTTTGTTTTTTTCCAATTGGTTAGATTTGACTTTATTTGTGTGGAAAGCATTTTGTAGTTTTACTCCTATAGTTCCTGATTTTCTCTTGGCAGATAGATTCCTAAATATTTGATACTATCAGCAGTTACTTTAAATAGAATTTCTCTTTGTATCTCTAGCTATTGGATTTTATTAGTGATATATAGGAATGGTGATGATTTATGTGGATTTATTTTGTGTCCTGCAACTTTGCTAAAGTTGTGGATTGTAATGACCATATATTTAAAATCAGCCAGAGTCAGGAATTCAGGTTAAGGGAAAAATCTTCAATCTTTATTGAAGTGAAGAGGTGAATAAGGATTGTGATAGCAATATGGGCAAGAAAGATTGCGATAGCAACATGGACAGCTGCGACAGGAAGCCAGCTAACAGAGGGGGATCTGAGCTGAAAATTCATCACAATGGCAATGCAAGCAGTCTCTCCTTCCCCTTCCTTTTCCACTCCCCTGCCTCCACCCACCAAAATCGTCATTTCCTATGCAACACATCAGGACTTGCACAAAGAGAGAGGCGGGGGCCAATTTTCTCCAAGCATATGTATTAATAGAGTGTGGTCCAATTACTATTTAGCCTCATGTGCTTGGGGCCTCAGTGCATCAACTCAAGCCTCAGTCCATTACAGTGGATTATTTCTAATAACTTTTTAGTGGAATCTCTGGGGTTCTCTAAGCATACCATCATATCATCTGCAAAGAGTGATAATTTGGTTTCCTTATTACTTACCCTAATTCCTTTCATCTCTTTCTCGACTCTTATTGCCGAGGCAAGCATTTCTAATACAATATTGAGCAGTAATGGTGATAGTGGTTAACCTTCTTTCACTCCTGATCTTATTGGGAATGGTTTCAGTTTATCCCCATTACATATGATGCTTACTGATGGTTTTAAATAGATGCTACTGACTATTTTAAGGAAAAGTCCATTTATTCCTATACTCTCAAGTATTTTTAATAGGAATGGATGTTGGATTTTATGAAATGCTTTTTCTGCATCTATTAAGATAATCACATGTTTTTGTTAATTTGGTTATTGATATAGTCAATTATTGTTGGAGACAGGAAACAAAGAGCCAAGAAGAACGTGACTACCTGTGCATGACTCTGATACGGTTAGCTAAAACCTTATTGTGAACAAACAATACGTCCTAAATTCCTGAGACAAGATAATGTGTGTCCCAGGAAATTGGCCATATTCGCCCAGGAACTAGATAACGAGTATGCCCCGTGATGTCAGCCACACCTGTGGTCTGACATTCTTCTCTTTACATTGCAACCCCCCACCCAGAAAACACAGGCAGTCAAATCATATATAACTAAGCACCTCCTTTTAATAAATGAGACTTTTCCACCGCAATGTTGTCTCCCTCCTCCTTCTCGCTCGTTTCTCTTGCAGGTCTTAAGTCATTTTCCTCTACACCCCACGACTAGATCCCGGTGGACGGGACAAATTATGCTAATAGTTTTCCTAATATTGAACCAGTCCTTCATTCCTGGTATAAATCCTACTTGGTCATGGTGTATTATCTTGGGGATAATTTTCTGTAATCTTTTTGGTAATATTTTATTCAAGATTTTTTGCATCAATATTCAACTTGATTGGTTTATAATTTTTTTCTCAGTTTTCAACCTATCCAGTTTAGGTATCTGTGGTGACCGTGTATTTAAAATCAGCCAACGTCAGGAATACAACAGGTTAGGGGGAAATCGTCGATCTTTATTCTTAGTGGAGGAAAAGAAGGATAGAAGGTGAAGGGGAATTGGAGGTGAAGGGGGATTGTAGGTGAAGGGGGATCACGATAGCAATGTTAGCAGTCATTTCCTATACAACACATCAGGACTTGCACAAAGAGTGCAATATATTAATATTAAGGAGTGCACATATATTAATAGAGTATGGTCCAATTACCATTTAGCCTCACGCGCTTGGGACCTCAGTGCATCAACTTGAGCCTCATCCCATTACATCTTCCACTTTCTTTTGTTTTAGAACACAGGTGGTCATGCTATCCCTGACTCCTCAGGGAGGTCAGAGCCCCCAAGGGGAGATGACCACACCCTCTCTGACTTCTCAGTAAAGGAGGTGAAATCACTGAAAAGGAGGTGATCATGACCCCCCTGACTTCTCAGGAGGAGAGATGAAAAGCACCAAAGAGAAGTGGGGGTTGCTAGCAGATTTCTGGGCTGAAGGGTCTTATTATGCACAAACCCATCAGTATGGGAGGTACAAGCACATAGCAATAATACAGAGGCTAGTAGTGATGACTCTCCCCACAGTCAGTTCAGGCTTGATGTGGTGTAACAAACATGAATTGTACACACAAGTAACAGTATAACAAACAATATAAATCAACATGGTGTTGTAAAAGATTGCCAGAAGTCCTAGAAGGAAGGTATGTGAACAGTAGTCACACATATGCCTTCTTCAGCAGACAAGAAATAGTTCAAAACCAATCTATTGTCCATTGCTTCACATATCAGGGAATCCAATGATCCCCCCAAGTTTTTGAAGTCCTGCAAAATCCTTTTTATGTGTTAGGAAATCCAATGATTCCAGCAGACTTTGAAGTCTTGTAACAATCCTATCATTTTTCAGAAAATCCAATGATTCCTGAGGGCTTTCAAGTCTTATGTCTCAGAGAATCCAATGATTTCTGAGGGTTTTGAAGTCTAACAATTTTCGATGTCTATGAGACAAATGCCATAAATGCCACACTCTTTCAATGGTGAGCACAATCAGCAACAGAACCACCCAATATTTCTTGGGTCTTCTCCTTCATTTCAAGGATCTGCTCTGATTCTCTGCAATGGACAAGGCAAATACAGCTCATTGGCACCCATCTAATTCCTTCTCCACCTGTAGAGATATAAGCAAACCCTTTCCCCCAAGCAGTTAGCCTATCTGGTCCCTTCCATTCACCACTTTCTGGGTCTCTCCACATCACCTGGCGATTATCTAAAGATAGTGGAGCTACTTGCACCAGACACTGTCCTTTCGGTGGGTTATAAAACCTGTCTGCCAGAGCCAGTGCATCTTTGTCAAAAATCAAGAAGTTAATAGTATAAAGGGTTAGATTTAGAAATTCTCTAGGGTTACTTGTGGCTCCCCCTTTCTTTTGTTTTTGGAGGAGCATCTTAATATCTCTGTTTCTCCTCTCTACTCTTGCCTGTCCTTGAGGACTAAAAAGTATGCCAGTGGTGTGTAAAATCTTATACTGTGCACAAAAGTGTGCAATATGTCTGATATATAGTGAGTTCTGTAGGATACAAGCCCAACAAAATAGTCAAAGTGCAGTTCATGCTGCAATCACCTGTGACCTACTAACAGGTATAGGTTCCTATGCAGATGTCACAGTACAGATTAATTATTCCATAGCAGCATATGAGAAAATCGCTGCTAATGCTATCAAAGTGTGGGCTTCTCTCCACAATAAAGACAACAAGGGTGAGGCCTTCACAAAAATAACACAAGGGCCAAATGAACCCTTTGCTGACTTTGTGGGATGTTTGCAGACAGCTATCACAAGAACTAATGGGGACAATGCAATAACAGACATTTTGAAAAGGCAACTTGCTAAGGAAAATGCTAATGAGGTTTGCATAAGAGTTATACTAGGACTGTGCAAGGATGCTCCTTTAGAGGAGCTCATAAGACGCTGTGCCACAGTGGGCACAAATGCCTTTTATAGCTAGGCTATGATGCAGACTTCCCAAGATCCCAACATGGGAAGACAGGTTCCCTTCTGGCAAGGGACTTCCAGAGAGACTCATCAATGCTTTCAGTGTGGTAAAGTAGGGCATCTGCAAAGCTCAGTGTTGGCATAGAGACAGAATGAGGAAACAGGGTGGAAGAATAAGACCCAATACCCCATGTCCAAAATGCAACAGAGTCTTCCATTGGGCCTCAGAATGTAGACCAATTCAGAGAAACGGGATGAGGGGCCCAGCCCCAGGGCCCACGGCAAAAAACACTTGGGACATGATGGCAGCCAATGGTGCACCCAGAGAGTGTAGAAGTCCAGTACCCAGACATGACTCAGCCAGTAAGTCATATGATGGGAGAAAGGGATTACACAATCAATCAGCCAGGAAGCAACCTGATGGGAGAAAGGAATTGCAATTGGGGAGAATAGAGTTGTATGCAGCTGGGACAACTGAAATTCCCCCTGGAATGGTGAAATCTGTTCCTCTCCAGCCTGTGGATCCCCTGCCTCCAGGCACAGTAGGCTTGACCATTTCACCTCCTTTTTGTAAGTACAAAATGGTGTCCATCCACACACTGATGTGGGAAACTGGGGAATGTATAGATAATATCCCAGTCACTAATACAGGTAGACAATGTGTGATTTATCACCCAGGAGACGTAGTAGCATCAGGTTTACTCATACAGAATCCTAATAAGCAATCTGCTGACAATCACCCAGATTCTGACTCCAGACCACAAAATCCAGGAATATACTGGACAGCAGCTGTAACAGCTGACCGACCTATGCTCATGATCTATATAAATGGCCTACCATTAGAAGGATTGGTAGACACAGGTGCAGATCATACAGTCATTAGAGATGCCAGTTGGCCCAGTCACTGGCCAAAGATTAAATCAGACACCTACATGTCTGGCGTAGGAAGATCAATAGCCATTGAAGTTATTGCTGCCTCTATGAGATGGACTTTTGAAGGCAAAACAGGAGTTTTTACTCCTTTTATAGTTGAAAAAAACCCCATCAATCTGTGGGGAAGAGATGTTTTACAGCAATTAGGGTTAAAAATGAGTACTTCGTTTTTTTAAGCAGGGCTGTTGTTGAAGGCCTGCCAACACTTTCACATGTTCCTATCTAATGGAAAACTAATACACCAGTGTGGATAGAACAGTAGGCCTTAAGTAGCGATAAAATTCAGGCCTTATTAGATATAGTACAAGAACAGCTTGACCAAGGGCACTTACAACCTTCTCTAAGTCCTTGGAATTCCTCTTTATGGGGGAGTTTACCCCGTTCACATTTATGGTTAGAATGACCAATTCTGTATTACTTGCCATCTTGTTAACCCCGGTTTATGCTTTTCTCCCTTCACAGCCCTCCCTTTTTAGTATCCCTCCCCCCGACTTAGAGTTCCTCCCCCTATCTTACCCCTTTCCCTCCCAGTTTCCATATTCCCTTCTGCTTAGCTTATTCCTTCCCTTTTCACTTTTCCCTTCTCACTTTTCAATGAGGTGGGAGAAGTTTCACCATAGATTGAATATGTCTTAAGATTTTTCATTTAAAGCCAATTCTGAAGGCAGTAAGATACCCACTATATTCATCCCCCTCCATTCTTTCTCTCAGATATAATAGGTTTCCTATGCCTCTTCATGAGATGTACTACCCCCACTTTACCCTTTTTCTGATATAATGTCCTTTCCACATCTTTTCAGTGCCTAGTGTTAACTTAGCTGAGCCTTATAAAAGATATGAATGGACAGTTTTGCCACAGGGAATGAAAAACAGCCCCATGTTGGGCACCAACTGTGATGACCATGTATTTAAAATCAGCCGAAGTCAGGAATTCAGGTTAGGGGAAAATTGTTGATCTTTATTCTTAGTGGAGGTGAAGAAGGATCGAAGGTAAAGGGGAATCTCAGAATTAGATAAATCAAACCACAAAATAAATAAGAAAGAAGTCAAAGAGGTAAATAGAATACTAGAAAAGTTAGATATGATAGATCTCTGGAGAAAATGTAATGGAGACAGAAAGGAATACACTTTCTTTTCAGCAGTTCATGGAACCTATACAAAAATTGACCATATATTAGGACATAAAAACCTCAAACTCAAATGCAGTAAGGCAGAAATAGTAAATGCATCCTTTTCAGACCACGATGCAATGAAAATTACATTCAACAAAAAACCAGGGGGAAGTAGACCAAAAAATAATTGGAAACTAAATAATCTCATACTAAAGAATGATTGGGTAAAACAGCAAATCATAGACATAATTAATAACTTCACCCAAGAAAATGATAATAATGAGACATCATACCAAAATGTATGGGATGCAGCCAAAGTGGTAATAAGGGGAAATTTCATATCTCTAAAGGCCTATTTGTATAAAATAGAGAAAGAGAAGGTCAATGAATTGGGCTTGCAACTAAAAATGCTAGAAAAGGAACAAATTAAAAACCCTCAGTCAAACACTAAACTTGAAATTCTAAAAATAAAAGGTGAGATCAATAAAATTGAAACCAAAAAAACTATTGAATTGATTAATAAAACTAAGAGTTGGTTCTATGAAAAAACCAACAAAATAGACAAACCCTTAGTAAATCTGATTAAAAAAAGGAAAGAGGAAAATCAAATTGTTAGTCTTAAAAATGAAAAGGGAGAACTCACCACTAACGAAGAGGAAATTAGAGCAATAATTAGGAGTTACTTTGCCCAACTTTATGCCAATAAATTCAACAACTTAAATGAAATAGAAAAATACCTCCAAAAATACAGCTTACCCAAACTAACAGAGGAAGAAGTAAATATCCTAAACAGTCCCATCGCAGAAAAAGAAATAGAACAAACTATCAATCAACTCCCTAAGAAAAAATCCCCAGGACCAGATGGATTTACATGTGAATTCTACCAAACATTTAAAGAACAATTAACTCCAATGTTATATAAACTATTTGAAAAAATAGGGATTGAAGGAGTCCTACCAAACTCCTTTTATGACACAGATATGGTACTGATACCTAAACCAGGTAGGCTGAAAACAGAGAAAGAAAATTATAGACCAATCTCCCTAATGAATATTGATGCTAAAATCTTAAATAAAATATTAGCAAAAAGATTACAGAAAATTGTCACCAGGATAATACACTATGACCAAGTAGGATTTATACCAGGAATGCAGGGCTGGTTCAATATTAGGAAAACTATTAGCATAATTGACTATATCAATAACCAAACAAACAAAAACCATATGATCATCTCAATAGATGCAGAAAAAGCATTTGATAAAATCCAACATCCATTCTTAATAAAAACACTTGAGAGCATAGGAATAAATGGACTTTTCCTTAAAATAGTCAGGAGCATATATTTAAAACCTTCAGTAAGCATCATATGCAATGGGGAAAAACTGGAACCTTTCCCAGTAAGATCTGGAGTGAAGCAAGGTTGCCCACTATCACCATTATTATTTAATATCGTATTAGAAACACTAGCCTCGGCAATAAGAGTCGAGAAAGACATTAAAGGAATTAGAGTAGGCAATGAGGAAACCAAACTATCACTCTTTGCAGATGATATGATGGTATACCTAGAGAACCCCAGAGATTCTACTAAAAAGCTATTGGAAATAATTCATAATTTTAGCAAAGTAGCTGGCTACAAAATAAATCCCCATAAATCCTCAGCATTTTTATACACCACCAACAAAACCCAACAGCAAGAGATACAAAGAGAAATTCTATTCAGAATAACTGTTGATACCATAAAATATTTGGGAATCTATCTACCAAAGGAAAGTCAGGAATTATATGAGCAAAATTATAAAAAAGTCTCCACAGAAATAAAGTCAGACTTAAATAATTGGAAAAATATTAAGTGCTCTTGGATCGGCTGAGCGAACATAATAAAGATGACAATACTCCCTAAACTAATCTATTTATTTAGTGCTATACCAATCAGACTTCCAAGAAAATATTTCATTGATCTAGAAAAAATAACAACAAAATTCATATGGAACAATAAAAAGTCGAGAATCTCAAGGGAATTAATGAAAAAAAAAATCAAATGAAGGTGGCCTAGCTGTACCTGATCTAAAATTATATTATAAAGCAGCAGTCACCAAAACCATTTGGTATTGGCTAAGAAATAGATTAGTGGATCAGTGGAAAAGGCTAGGTTCACAAGACAGAATAGTCAACTATAGCAATCTAGTGTTTGACAAATCCAAAGCCCCTAACTTCTGGGAAAAGAATTCATTATTTGATAAAAACTGCTGGGATAATTGGAAATTAGTATGGCAGAAATTAGGCATGGACCCACACTTAACACCATATACCAAGATAAGATCAAAATGGGTCCATGACCTAGGCATAAAGAACGAGATTATAAATAAATTAGAGGAACATAGAATAGTTTATCTCTCAGACTTGTGGAGGAGAAAGAAATTTGTGACCAAAGATCAACCATTACTGATCACAAAATAGAAAATTTTGATTACATCAAATTAAAAAGCCTTTGTACAAATAAAACTAATACAAACAAGATTAGAAGGGAAGCAACAAACTGGGAAAACATCTTCACAGTTAAAGGTTCTGATAAAGGCCTCATTTCCAAAATATATAGAGAACTGACTCAAATTTATTAAAAATCAAGCCATTCTCCAATTGATAAATGGTCAAAGGATATGAACAGACAATTTTCAGAGGATGAAATTGAAACTATTACCACTCATATGAAAGAGTGTTCCAAATCACTATTGATCATTGAAATGCAAATTAAGACAACTCTGAGATACCACTACACACCTGTCAGATTGGCTAAGATGACAGGAAAAAATAATGATGAATGTTGGAGGGGATGCGGGAAAACTGGGACACTAATGCATTGTTGGTGGAGTTGTGAATGAATCCAACCATTCTGGAGAGCAATCTGGAATTATGCCAAAAAAATTATCAAATTGTGCATATCCTTTGATCCAGCAGTGTTTCTATTGGGCTTATATCCCAAAGAAATACTAAAGAAGGGAAAGGGACCTGTATGTGCCAAAATGTTTGTAGCAGCCCTGTTTGTAGTGGCTAGAAACTGGAAAATGAATGGATGCCCATCAATTGGAGAATGGCTGGGTAAATTGTGGTATATGAATGTTATGGAATATTATTGTTCTGTAAGAAATGACCAGCAGGATGAATACAGAGAGGACTGGCGAGACTTACATGAACTGATGCTATGTGAAATGAGCAGAACCAGGAGATCATTATACACTTCGACAATGATATTGTATGAGGACATATTTTGATGGAAGTGGATTTCTTTGACAAAGAGACTTGAGTTTCAATTGATAAATGACGGACAAAAGCAGCTACACCCAAAGAAAGAACACTGGGAAACGAATGTGAACTATCTGCATTTTTGTTTTTCTTCCCGGGTTATTTATACCTTCTGAATCCAATTCTCCCTATGCAACAAGAGAACTGTTCAGTTCTGCAAACATATATTGTATCTAGGATATACTGCAACATATCCAACATATAAAGGACTGCTTGCCATCTAGGGGAGGGGGTGGAGGGAGGGAGGGAAAAAAATCGGAACAGAAATGAGTGTCAATATAAAATAATTATTAAATAAAAATTTAAAAAAGAGAGAGAAAAAAAAGAAATAATACTTCTATATACCCATCACAAAGAATGTTGCTGAGAAATGGAGCCTAAGGCAAGAAGCACCTGAATAGATTTAAAAGAGTATTAAATAACTGTATGCCTCTTTTATTCTAAGCAATAATACCTCATTAGAATCAATTTCACAATGACAGAATGCAACATCTGAAAGGAAAGGATGGCTAATTGTGCTTCAATATGCACATCAGGGAGAGGTTGTAATGAAGCGAAATTTGTTTAGTGATTTTTTTTGTAAATATTGCGGAGAAATACAGAGGAAGGGAAGCACAAATAAATAGTAGTGTCATCTGAAGATATTATTTAAAAGGAGTACAATTATCATGGGATATGACATAAATTTATCAGACAATTATAGCAAAACAACATGTAAGTATATTCTTTTATCCACAAAAATTTTCTTTGACTAGAAAATATTTGGATGCACAATTTAAAAATTAAAATTCGTTCATTTTTTAAAATTATGGTTGCCCTTAACCATCTCTATATTATTTGATATATCAAAAGGCAACCAAACAAAATAAAAAGAATAAAAAAATAGAAAGAAAATATTAAGTATTTCAAAGGAAAAACAACTGCCATGGAAAATAAATGCAGGAGAGATAATCTAAAAATTATTAGACTACCTGAAAGTGATGATCAAAAAAGAGCAAGAACAGTATCTTTGAAGAAATTATTAAGGAAAACATCCCTGGTATCCAATAGACAAAGAGGACAATGTTTTTTTTTTTTAAGAATCCAGCAATTACCTCCTAAAAAAGAATCACAAAATAAAAATTTTACTTTTAAAATTAAAAAAATAAATAAATAAATTCTGTAGCTAAATTTCAGAATTAACAGGACAAAGAGAAAATACTGCAAGCAGTTAGAAAGAAATAAATCAAATATAGAGAAATAGTTAGGAATACATAGGAATTAGCATCTTCTACATTAAATGATCAGAGGCTTTAGAATATGGTATTCCAAAAAGTAAAGGAGCTTGGACAACAACCAAGAATAAATTATGCAGGAAAATTATATATAATCTTTAAGGGGAAATGATGGATATCCAATTAAGTAGACAATTTTCTATCATTCCTGATGAAAAGATGAGAGGTGAACAGAAAATCTGATCATTCATGATCTGATCATGAATATAAGATTCATGAGAAGCATAAAAATATAAATGGGAAAGACAAAATATGTTATTCAGTAAAGTTGAACTGTTAAAATGGGAAGATGATACTTGTTACTTTTGAGAAGTATAACATTATTAGGGCAGTGAGAAAGAGTGTACATAGATAGGCCATAAGAGTATGAGTTGACTTGCATCCAATGATATAAAAATATGGGGTGAAAAAAAGATGTATTGGAAGAAGAAAAAATGGCAGGTTAAAAAGAATAAATTATATCACATGAAGACTTGCCCATGTGTACATGTGCACACACACATACAAAAAAAAAAAATTACAGTAACCAGAATGAAGGGATGGTGAGCATTGTTTGAATCTCACAATTAGATCTGACACATAGAAGAAATAACATATACACTCAGATGGGTAGAGAAATTTGTTTTATATTAGAAGTAAGTAGGAAAAGAAAGGTGAAAGAAGTAGGAGCAGGTGGATAAAAGGGTTGACAGAAGGCAGGGTAGAAGTAGGTATGGAAAAGAGAAAGAAGAGGAAGGAGGCAGATTAAGCAAAGCAGTATTTGGAAGTAAAACTCTTTTGATAAGTATCAAGAGAGAGAAAAATATAATTGGGGATGGGAAATAGAATTGAGGGAGATACATAAAGAGCAATCATTATTGTGAATGCAAATGAAATGAACTCTTTCCCAAAATGAAAGCAGAAAGAAGAATGGCTTAAAAAACATCGTCCTATGATATGTTTTTTATAAAAGACAATTTGAAACAGAGAGATACACACAAAGTAAAGATGAAAGTCTGGAGCAGAATATATTATGCTTCAGCTGAAGTTTAAAAAAAAATAGCAGGGATAGAAGTCCTGAGCTAAGACAAAGCCAAAGGAAAATATAGCTAATTAAAAGAGATAAAGAAGAAAACTACTTATTAAAGTCATTTTTGTTGAGTAGATCATTCTTTGTTCCAAGCCTATCATCATTGCCTTTCAGAATATCATATGCTAAGCTTTTTATTCCTTTAATGTAACTTGTGAAATCTTGCCTTATTCTGACTGTAGTTACATTATATCTAAAATGTTTCACTCTGGCTGCTTGCAATACTTTCTCCTTTACCTGGGAATTCTGGAATTTGGCAGTAATATTCTTGGGAGTTTTAATTTTGTGACCTCTTTGAAGAATTGATCAATGGATTCCTTCCATTTTTGTTTTACCCTCTGGTTCTAGAATATCAGGACACATTTTCATAATAATTTCTTGAAATATGATGTCTAGACATTTTTATTTGTTCATTTTTATATAGTCCAATTATTTTAAATTATTTCTCCTCAATCTATTTTCCAGACCAACAGCATGGCCCATATTTTATTTTATTTTTCTTTCTTTGATTTTGTTATTGTTTCTTGATGTCTCATGGAGTCATTAGCTTATACTTTCCCAATTTCATGTTAAAGAAATTATTTCTTTAGTGAGATTTTATGCCTCATCTCTCCTTTGGATAATTTTGGAGTGTGTGTGTGTTTGTGTGTGCATGTGTAAAATTTACTTCAGTAGTTTTAATGCCTCTTCTACCTATGAGTTGTTTCTTTCCCCATGATTTCCTTGCTTTACTCATTTCTTTTTTCAAAATTTTCTTTCTCTCTATTATTTGATTTTTAAATCCTTTTGTATTTTTATTGGAATTCCTCATAAATCTAAGACCAATTTATATTTCCTTTGAGAATCTGAATGCAGTTGTTTTGACACCGTTGTCTTCTTTTTAGTTTTAATCTTCCCTATCAACGTAATAATTTTTTATGGTAAGATGTGTTTTTTGTTTGTTTGTTTGTTTGCTTATTTTTCTAGCTCATCTCTTTAACTTTTAACTTAATGTTAAATTTGGGCTCTTCTCCCTTGATGGAGAGCAAACTGCAATTTTTTTTTCCAGTTTTAGATTTTTCATATTGCTAATATGTTTGGTGGATCTATAAATTTTCAGTTTTTCCAAGTTTGTAATTTCTAAGGAGTGTTGTGGTCACTAATATCTTGCAGACTGCTATGATCTGTGAGTAACCACAAGTACTCTTTTCTACATTAGAACTATGAGCAGCATGCTTGTTCCTGTTAATGTTCTTCCTTACTCTAGGATTGTGACCCCAAATGGCTTTTAGGATATGCAATTTAGTCCTGCTTTCAGTATCAGCAAAGGCTAATTTGTTATCTTCTTCTGAACACTATTTGTACTTTATTATTTGTAGATTGAGAAATCTGTACACTGCCACTGCTGATTCAGTTGCTCTCAAGTCCTGCTGCTACTTATTTATGGTGTACCCTGTATTCTACTCTCACACCAGTGAGTCAAGCCTTTTTGGCTGATATTACATTTAATCTTGGTCTGGAAAATTGATTTAATCCTGTCTTTTTGTTGCTTCTGTTGTCTCAGAATTCTTTTTGAGGAGGTGTTTTAAAGTAATTTTGGATGAGAGTTAATTAGAGTTCATGTCATCTTAGATCTTGAACACTTAATTTTGCATCAGTTTATTAGCTTTCCCATATTTTTTTTCTGAAACTAGCTTGCTTTACATTGCTTATAGTACAATGGTATTCCTTCACAATACCATATCACAATTTATTCAGCTATTTCCCAATAGATGAACATCTTCCCAACATCAAATTGTTTGCCACTGCAAAACAAAGTCACTGTAAATATTTTTGTCCATAAAAATCCATTCCTTGTTCTTTGTTAACTTTGTGATACATACCTATTAGTAGAAGGATTACTTAATAAAGGTGTATTCACAGTTTTATAACCCAATAAATATATTGACTATTATTCTTTCAACAACTTCACAATTAAATTAACAATTCTATATGATATATTATTCTAAAAGATGATTTGAGGATAAGATTATTTGTTTTGTTTTTAAGATAAATGATAATAGAAGCCTGGCATATTATATGGATAATTTACCTCAAAACCAAGCAGATTTGGGCTCAAGAAATACCTGAGACGTGATCCTGGGCAAATGACTCAGTGAAGTAGACATTGCTATAAGTAGTTGCAAGAGAGCTAAACTGCAATAATAGGCCTAAATTCATTATCTGGGACTTCCTTATATAAAGGAAATCACAGATATCTCTCCCTATTTCTAACATAAAAGAATTCTTAGCATACTTAAATACAAAAGGAAAAGAGTAAGTGGTGATATTTAAAGATACAAGAGAGAAAGTTAACTGTTGAAACAAAATTGCAAAAGACAATACAACATCCAAGAGTCTGACAAGCAAGATAGAAAGAGCTTTTCAGACTTTCTATCTTTCTTCATTTAAATACTTATGAACAAGGCTTTCAATAGATATTTCTGACATCCAGATGTGAATGATTTCATTGTACATGTGAAGAGTGTCTTTTCAAAGAGTCTCAATGTGCTTTGTTCTACTAAATGGAATGTCTTCTTAGAATTGATAAATAATTTAAATGCAATCCTACTGGCACTGAGCTATATTGTATGAGACATTTTTCTTGAAAAAATAAAGTGGTTTATCCTATTCTCTTCCTTTCCCTCCTTCAACAAAAACATTTTTCCAACAACATAGGAAGAAACTCTCTTATTGGGGCTTGGAATTGTGATTTTTTAAAATTGGCTATAACTCTTTTTTTTTTTTTTTGAGATCTCCAGGGTAGATTTCTGTGAAACTTCTTTTAAATTTTTCATATTTGCTAAATGCTTGGCTCTCAGTCATTACAAATAACATGCTGGGCATAGCACCAATTTCTAGAGTGAGTTTTAGCCTCAGGACATCTTCTTTTCCCTAAATCTTGTTGGTTGATTTGTAAATTTGTTTCTTAGTTTATGTACTACTCTTTCTCTCAAATTTCTTAGCACAGAGGACTTAAGCTTAACATGTTTTGTCACTTTAAAAAGATATTATAGTAAGTTAATTTTCATTATTACACTTAGTGATAGATTACTATTTCTTTATCTGCTTTAATAATAATCATGTATTTATTATTTATCTATAAAATGTTTTGACTGAGGGGACAAAGCCAAGATGGAGGGGTAAAGGGAGGAACTTGCCTAACCTCTCCCCAAACTGCTCCAAATTCTTTTTAAATAATGACTATAAAGAGATTTTAAAGTATTAGAACACCAAAAAGATGGAGCAGTACTAAATCAAAGGCACTACTGGTGGTTTCCAGATCTCTCTGCTCAGAGAGTAAGAGGCCCGTGCGCCATCCCAGTGCAGGTCTGGCTCTGGCCCCAGCTCTGGCCCTGACCCCAGCATCAATGAGACAGGAACTCTGAATCAGCAATAGTGCTAAAAGCTTCTGGAGCTCTCTGCCTAGGAACATCAGGGAGGACTCCTAAGGTCAGTGGAGGGGCAATGGAGTGAAAGTCTGATGTGCTGTCCCACCCAGTCACTGAAGATCCAATCAGGAGAGCCCTAGCCTCCACCAACACACTAGATCTAACAGCTACAGTGGGGAGGGGGGACACAACTAATAGCTCCAGGGCAGAAAAGAGTACTTATGGTCAGATTCCTAGAAGGATTTCTGAAAATAGCTACACAAAAACTTTGGAGCTTGTGACAGACAACACACTCTCCACCCCAGAAACAGAATCCTATTTTAACAAAGATTTAAAAGCAGAGTAATAGGATAGGAAAATGAGCAGAAAATAAGTTTCTGATCATTGAAAGTTATCATGGTGACTAAAATGAACAAAACAAACACATAAAAGATGATAACAGGTCAAAGGTTCTACACCCAAAGCCTCCAAGAAAAATGAAAATTGGGCTCAGGCCATGGAAGAGCTCAAAGGAGACTTTTTTTTTAAATAACTTTTTATTGACAGAGCCCATGCCTGGGTAATTTTTTTTACAACATTATCCCTTTTACTCAATTCTGTTCCAATTTGTCCCCTCCCTCCCTTCACCCCCTCCCCCAGATGGCAAACAGTCTTATACAAGTTAAATATGTCGCAGTGTAGCCTAGATACAATATATGTGTGCAGAACTGAACAGTTCTCTTGTTGCACAGGAAGAATTGGATTCAGAAGGTAAATATAACCTGGGAAGAAAGACAAAAATACATGCAGTCTACATTTATTTCGCAGTGTTCTTTCTTTGGGTGTAGCTGCTTCTGTCCATCCTTGATCAATTAAAATTGAGTTAGATCTTCTCTTTGTCAAAGAAATCCACTTCCATTGCATAAATCCTCATACAGTATCATTGTTGAGGTATATAATGATCTCCTGGTTCTGCTCATTTCACTTAGCATCAGTTCATGTAAGTCTCACCAGTCCTCTCTGTATTCATCCTGCTGGTCGTTTCTTATAGAATAATAATATTCCATAACATTCATATACCACAATTTACCCAACCATTCTCCAATTGAAGGGCATCCATTCATTTTCCAGCTTCTAGCCACTACAAACAGGGCTGCCACAAAAATTTTGGCACAAACAGATCTCTTTCCCCTCTTTAGGATTTCTTTCTGGTATAAGCCCAAGAGAAACACTGCTAGATATGCACAGTTTGATAACTTTTTGAGCATAGTTCCAAATTGCTCTCCAGAATGGCTGGATGTATTCACAAATCCACCAACAATATATCAGTGTCCCTGTTTTCCCACATCCCCTCCAACATTCCGCATTATCTTTCCCAGTCATTCTAGCCAATCTGACAGGTATGTAGTGGTATCTCAGAGTTGTCTTAATTTGCATTTCTCTGATTAATAATGACTTGGAGAATCTTTTCATATAGTTTCAATTTCTTCCTCTGAGAATTGTCTGTTCATATCCTTTGACCATTTATCAATTGGAGAATGGCTTGATTTCTTATAAATTAGAGACAATTCACTATATATTTTGGAAATGAGGCCTTTATCAGAACCTTTGACTGTAAAAATGGTTTCCCAGTTTATTGTTTCTCTTCTAATCTTGTCTGCATTAGTTTTGTTTGTACAAAAAGTTTTCAATTTGATATAATCAAAATTTTATATTTTGTAGTCAATAATGATCTCTAGTACTTCTTTGGTCATAAATTCCTTCCCCTTCCACAGGTCTGAGAGGTAAACTATCTTATGCTGTCTCTTCCAATTTATTTATAATCTCATTCTTTATGCCTAGGTCATGAACCCACTTTGGCCTTATCTTAGTGTACGGTGTTAAGTCTGGGTTAATGCCTAGTTTCTGCCATATTAATTTCCAATTTTCCCAGCAATTTTTGTCAAATAATGCATTTTTATCCCAAAAAAACTGGGGTCTTTAGGTTTGTCAAACACTAGATTATTAAAGTTATTGGATGTTTTGTCCTTTGAACCTAACTTATTCCATTGGTCAACTAGTCTATTTCTTAGCCAATACCAGATGATTTTAGTAAGTGCTGCTTTATAATATAATTTTAGATCGGGTACAGCTAGGCCACCTTCATTTGATTTTTTTTTTCATTAATTCCCTTGAAATTCTTGACCTTTTGTTTTCCCATTTGAACTTTGTTGTTATTTTTTCTATGAAAAGAGTTTTTTGGGAGTCTGATTGGTATAGCACTAAATAAGTGGATTAATTTAGGTAGTATTGTCATCCTTATTATATTTATTCACCCAATCCAAGAGCATTTAATATTTTTTTCGAGTTGGTTAAATCAGACTTAATTTGTGTGGAAAGTGTTTTGTAGTTTTGCTCATAAAGTTTCTGATTTTCCCTTGGCAGATAGATTCCTAAATATTTTATACAATCAGTAGTTACTTTAAATGGAATGTCTCTTTGTATCTCTAACTGTTGGGTTTTGTTAGTGATATCTAAGAATTCTGATGACTTTTTTGGGTTTACTTTGTATCCTGCAACTTTGCTAAAGGGGTGGATTGTTTCGAATAATGTTTTAGTAGAATCTCTGGGGTTCTTTAAGTATGCCATCATATCATCAGCAAAGAGTGATAATTTGGTTTCCTCATTGCCTATTCTTATTCCTTTAATCTCTTTCTCAACTCTTATTGCCAAAGCTAGCATTTCCAATACAATATTGAATAGTAACGGTGATAGTGGGCAACCTTGTTTCACTCCTAATCTTATTGGGAATGGTTGCAATTTGTCCCCATTACATATGATGCTTACTGCTGGTTTTAAATAGATGCTACTGATTATTTTAAGGAAAAGTCCATTTATTCCTATACCCTCAACTGTTTTTAATAGGAATGTATCTTGGATTTTAGTGAATGCTTTTTCTGCATCTATTGAGATGATCATATGGTTTTTGTTAATTCGGTTATTAATATGGCCAATTAAACTGATAGTTTTCCTAATACTGAACCAGTCCTGCATTCCTGGTATAAATCCTACTTGATCATGGTGTATTATCCTGGGTTTGATTTTCTGTAGTCTTTTTGCTAACATCTTATTTAAGATTTTAGCATCAATATTCATTAGGGAGATTGGTCTATAATTTTCTTTCTCTGTTTTCAACCTACCTGGTTTAGGTATCAGTACCATGTCTGTGTCATAAAAGGAATATGGTAGGCTCCTTCATTCTCTATTTTTTTCAAAGAGTTTATAAAGGATTGGGGCTAATTGTTCTTTGAATGTTTGGTAGAATTCACAAGTAAATCCATCTGGTCCTATGGATTTTTTTTTTTTTAGGGAGTTGAGTAATAGCTTGTACTATTTCTTTTTCCGAAATGGGACTATTTAAGCAATTTACATCCTCCTCTGTTAATCTGGGAAGCCTCTATTTTTGGAGGTAGTCATCCATTTCTCTTAGGTTATCAAACTTATTGGCATAAAGTTGGGCAAAATAACCCTTTATCATTTCTTTAATTTCTTCTTCATTGGTGGAAAGTTCTCCCTTTTCATTTTTAAGACTACTAATTTGATTTTCCTCTCTTTTTTCTAATCAGATTTACTAAAGGTTTATCGATTTTATTGGTTTTTTTTTTTATAAAACCAACTCTTAGTTTTATTTATTAATTCAATAGTTTTTTTTTTTTACTTTCAATATTATTAATTTCTCATTTTAATTTTAGAATTTCAAGTTTAGTAATTGATTGAGGGTTTTTAATTTGGTCTTTTTCTAGCTTTTTTAGTTGCAAGCCCAACTTTTTCTTTCTCTTCTTCTCTTTCTCTATTTTATTTAAGTAAGCCTCTAAAGATATAAAATTTCCCTTTCTTACTGCTTTGACTGCATTGCACAAGTTTTGATATGATGTTTCATTCTTGTCATTATCTTGAGTGAAATTATTGTGTCTATAATTTGCTGTTTCACCCAATCATTCTTTTTTTTTTTTTTTTTTAAGATGAGATTATTTTGTTTCCAATTACTTTTTGGTCTATTTACACCTAACTTGTTGTTCAATGTAGTTTTTATTTCATTGTGATCTGAAAAAAAAAAAGCATTTACTATTTCTGCCTTCCAGCATTTAATTTTGAGGTCTTTATGTCCTAATATATTGTCAATTTTTGTGTAGGTTCCATGAATTGTTGAGAAGAACGTATACTCCTTTCTATCAACATTCAGTTTTCTCCAGAGATTTATCATACATAATTTTTCTAATATTCTATTTACCTCTTTAATTTCTTTCTTATTTGTTTTGTGATTTGATTTATCTAAATCTGAGAGTGCAAGACTGAGATCTCCCGCTGTTGTACTTTTGCTGTCTATTTCTTCTCACAACTCTCTTAACTTCTCCTTTAGGAATTTAGATGCTATATCACTTGGTGCATATGTGTTTAATATTGATATTGCTTCATTATCTATAGTACCCTTTAGCAAGATGTAGTTTCCTTCCTTATCTCTTTTAATGACATCAATTTTTCCTTTTGCTTGATCTGAGATAAGGATGGCTACCCCTGCTTTTTTGACTTTACCTGAAGCATAATAGATTCTGCTCCAGCCTTTTACCTTTACTTTGTATGTATCTCCCTGTTTTAAATGTGTTTCCTGTAAACAACATATTGTAGGGTTCTGATTTTTGATCCAGTCTGCGGTCCACCTCCTCTTTATGGGAGCATTCATCCCATTCACATTTATAGTTAAAATTACTAATTCTGTATTTCCTGCCATTCTAATATCCCCAGATTATCCTTTTCTTTTTCTTACCTCCTTTCCCCTCTTCCCTAGAATTAAACTTATTGGTCCCACTTGTGTCACGCAGCTCTCCCTCTTTAGGAACTCTCCCTCCTCCCTTTGAATCCCTCTGCCTTTCTTGTACCCTTCTCTTATTACTCTTTTTCCTTTTCCCTTTTCCTCTCCCACTTTTTAATGAGGTGAGAGAAGATTCTCTCTAAAACAAATATGTCAATTATTTCCTCTTTGAGCCAATTCTGATGAAAGTAGGATTCACACAATGTTCTTCCCCCGTCTAAGTTCCCTCAGATATGATAGGTTTCCTTTGCCTCATAGTCACATGTTGTTTCCCTTTTTTTAGCTCCCCCTTTCCCTTTTTCTGATACTCCCCTTTCCATTTCTACTTCCCTTTTTTTATGTTATTTTTTTTTTTTTTTTTTTTTTTTTTTTTTTTCGTGCTTTTAAGTTCATGATATTTTTTATTAAGAAATGTAAGGAGATTGTACTTGTATGAACCAGTTATGTTCTCCCAGGATTTGTGTAGAAATAATCATTTGTAATGACAGAGAAAGCTACAAGACTTATTATTTGGAAGAAGAAAAAAAAAGAACTTCTTATTTGGGACATATATCCTTTGTTCACCTTCTAGAGGCAGCAAATGGGAAGTGATAGATACATATATAATCAAAACCAGTGCAGTAGAAAAGTTAAAAGGTTATACATTAAAAAAACAATTTCTTTGGCATCATAAACATAATGATTTTTGGTATTTTTTCAGGCTGCTTTATACCATGTTAAGAGTTTGAATCCATTTCATTTATAGTTTTTAAAATATTTTTCTTGCTTTGAGTAAAAAGAATTTGGGTTTACTTAAAACATCTATCCTAACAAATTTTCTTGATTTTTTTTTTTTTTATTCTGAATTAAACCTTTTTTTTTTTTTTTTTTTTTTTTTTTTTTTTTTTTTAATAAATTTTTTTATTTAATAATTACATTATATTTACACTCATTTCTGTTCCGATTTTTTTTTCCCCTCCCTCCCTCCACCCCCTCCCCTAGATGGCAAGCAGTCCTTTATATGTTGGATATGTTGCAGTATATCCTAGATACAATATATGTTTGCAGAACCGAACAGTTCTCTTGTTGCATAGGGAGAATTGGATTCAGAAGGTATAAATAATCCGGGAAGAGAAACAAAAATGCAGATAGTTCACATTCGTTTCCCAGTGTTCTTTCTTTGGGTGTAGCTGCTTTTGTCCGTCATTTATCAATTGAAACTCAGGTCTCTTTGTCAAAGAAATCCACTTCCATCAAAATATGTCCTCATACAATATCGTTGTCGAAGTGTATAATGATCTCCTGGTTCTGCTCATTTCACTTAGCATCAGTTCATGTAGGTCTCTCCAAGCCTCTCTGTATTCATCCTGCTGGTCATTTCTTACAGAACAATAATATTCCATAACATTCATATACCACAATTTACCCAGCCATTCTCCAATTGATGGGCATCCATTCATTTTCCAGTTTCTAGCCACTACAAACAGGGCTGCTACAAACATTTTGGCACATACAGGTCCCTTTCCCTTCTTTAGTATTTCTTTGGGATATAAGCCCAATAGAAACACTGCTGGATCAAAGGATATGCACATTTTGATAATTTTTTGGGCATAATTCCAGATTGCTCTCCAGAATGGTTGGATTCGTTCACAACTCCACCAACAATGCATTAGTGTCCCAGTTTTCCCGCATCCCCTCCAACATTCATCATTATTTTTTCCTGTCATCTTAGCCAATCTGACAGGTGTGTAGTGGTATCTCAGAGTTGTCTTAATTTGCATTTCTCTGATCAATAATGATTTGGAACACTCTTTCATATGAGTGGTAATAGTTTCAATCTCATCCTCTGAAAATTGTCTGTTCATATCCTTTGACCATTTATCAATTGGAGAATGGCTTGATTTCTTATAAATTTGAGTCAGTTCTCTATATATTTTGGAAATGAGGCCTTTATCAGAACCTTTAACTGTGAAAATGTTTTCCCAGTTTGTTGCTTCCCTTCTAATCTTGTTTGCATTAGTTTTATTTGTACAAAGGCTTTTTAATTTGATGTAATCGAAATTTTCTATTCTGTGATCAGTAATGGTCTCTAGTTCATCTTTGGTCACAAATTTCTTTCTCCTCCACAAGTCTGAGAGATAAACTATTCTATGTTCCTCTAATTTATTTATAGTCTCGTTCTTTATGCCTAGGTCATAGACCCATTTTGATCTTATCTTGGTATATGGTGTTAAGTGTGGGTCCATGCCTAATTTCTGCCATACTAATTTCCAATTATCCCAGCAGTTTTTATCAAATAATGAATTCTTTTCCCAGAAGTTAGGGGCTTTGGGTTTGTCAAACACTAGATTGCTATAGTTGACTATTCTGTCTTGTGAGCCTAGCCTTTTCCACTGATCCACTAATCTATTTCTTAGCCAATACCAAATGGTTTTGGTGACTGCTGCTTTATAATATAATTTTAGATCAGGTACAGCTAGGCCACCTTCATTTGATTTTTTTTTCATTAATTCCCTTGAGATTCTCGACTTTTTATTGTTCCATATGAATTTTGTTGTTATTTTTTCTAGATCAATAAAATATTTTCTTGGAAGTCTGATTGGTATAGCACTAAATAAATAGATTAGTTTAGGGAGTATTGTCATCTTTATTATGTTCGCTCGGCCGATCCAAGAGCACTTAATATTTTTCCAATTATTTAAGTCTGACTTTATTTGTGTGGAGACTTTTTTATAATTTTGCTCATATAATTCCTGACTTTCCTTTGGTAGATAGATTCCCAAATATTTTATGGTATCAACAGTTATTCTGAATGGAATTTCTCTTTGTATCTCTTGCTGTTGGGTTTTGTTGGTGATGTATAAAAATGCTGAGGATTTATGGGGGTTTATTTTGTAGCCAGCTACTTTGCTAAAATTATGAATTATTTCCAATAGCTTTTTGGTAGAATCTCTGGGGTTCTCTAGGTATACCATCATATCATCTGCAAAGAGTGATAGTTTGGTTTCCTCATTGCCTACTCTAATTCCTTTTATATCTTTCTCGACTCTTATTGCCGAGGCTAGTGTTTCTAATACGATATTAAATAATAATGGTGATAGTGGGCAACCTTGCTTCACTCCAGATCTTACTGGGAAAGGTTCCAGTTTTTCCCCATTGCATATGATGCTTACTGATGGTTTTAAATATATGCTCCTGACTATTTTAAGGAAAAGTCCATTTATTCCTATGCTCTCAAGTGTTTTTATTAGGAATGGATGTTGGATTTTATCAAATGCTTTTTCTGCATCTATTGAGATGATCATGTGGTTTTTGTTTGTTTGGTTATTGATATAGTCAATTATGCTAATAGTTTTCCTAATATTGAACCAGCCCTGCATTCCTGGTATAAATCCTACTTGGTCATAGTGTATTATCCTGGTGACAATTTTCTGTAATCTTTTTGCTAATATTTTATTTAAGATTTTAGCATCAATATTCATTAGGGAGATTGGTCTATAATTTTCTTTCTCTGTTTTCAGCCTACCTGGTTTAGGTATCAGTACCATATCTGTGTCATAAAAGGAGTTTGGTAGGACTCCTTCAATCCCTATTTTTTCAAATAGTTTATATAACATTGGAGTTAATTGTTCTTTAAATGTTTGGTAGAATTCACATGTAAATCCATCTGGTCCTGGGGATTTTTTCTTAGGGAGTTGATTGATAGTTTGTTCTATTTCTTTTTCTGAGATGGGACTGTTTAGGATATTTACTTCTTCCTCTGTTAGTTTGGGCAAGCTGTATTTTTGGAGGTATTTTTCTATTTCATTTAAGTTGTCGAATTTATTGGCATAAAGTTGGGCAAAGTAACTCCTAATTATTGCTCTAATTTCCTCTTCGTTAGTGGTGAGTTCTCCCTTTTCATTTTTAAGACTAACAATTTGATTTTCCTCTTTCCTTTTTTTAATCAGATTTACTAAGGGTTTGTCTATTTTGTTGGTTTTTTCATAGAACCAACTCTTAGTTTTATTAATCAATTCAATAGTTTTTTTACTTTCAATTTTATTGATCTCACCTTTTACTTTTAGAATTTCAAGTTTAGTGTTTGACTGGGGGTTTTTAATTTGTTCCTTTTCTAGCATTTTTAATTGCAAACCCAATTCATTGACCTTCTCTTTCTCTATTTTATACAAATAGGCCTCTAGAGATATGAAATTTCCCCTTATTACCGCTTTGGCTGCATCCCATACATTTTGGTATGATGTCTCATTATTATCGTTTTCTTGGTGAAGTTATTAATTATGTCTATGATTTGCTGTTTTACCCAATCATTCTTTAGTATGAGATTATTTAGTTTCCAATTATTTTTTGGTCTACTTCCCCCTGCTTTTTTGTTGAATGTAATTTTCATTGCATCGTGGTCTGAAAAGGATGCATTTACTATTTCTGCCTTACTACATTTGAGTTTGAGGTTTTTATGTCCTAATATATGGTCAATTTTTGTATAGGTTCCATGAACTGCTGAAAAGAAAGTGTATTCCTTTCTGTCTCCATTACATTTTCTCCAGAGATCTATCATATCTAGCTTTTCTAGTATTCTGTTTACCTCTTTGACTTCTTTCTTATTTATTTTCTGGTTTGATTTATCTAATTCTGAGAGTGCAAGGTTAAGATCTCCCACTATTATAGTTTTACTGTCTATTTCTTCTTGCAGCTCTCTTAGTTTCTCTTTTAAGAATTTAGATGCTACCCCACTTGGTGCATATATGTTTAATATAGATAGTGCTTCATTATCCATGCTACCCTTTAGCAAGATATAGTGTCCTTCCTTATCTCTTTTAATTAGGTCAATTTTTGCTTTAGCTTGATCTGAGATCAGGATGGCTACCCCTGCTTTTTTGACTTCACCTGAAGCATAGTAGATTTTGCTCCAACCTTTTACCTTTAACCTGCATGTATCTCCCCGCTTCAGGTGTGTTTCCTGTAAACAACATATTGTAGGATTCTGGCTTTTAATCCATTCTGCTAACCGCTTTCTCTTTATGGGGGAGTTTACCCCGTTCACGTTTATGGTTAGAATGACCAATTCTGTATTACTTGCCATCTTGTTAACCCCGGTTTATGCTTTCCTCCCTTCTTTCCCCTTTCCCCCCTTCCAAGTATTAAGCTTGTGAGCACCCCTTGCTTCTCACAGCCCTCCATTTTTAGTATCCTCCCCCCTCCTTAGAGTTCCTCCCCCTATCTTACCCCTTTCCCTCCCAGTTCCCGTATTCCCTTCCCCTTAGCTTATTCCTTCCCTTTCCACTTTTCCCTTCTCACTTTTCAATGAGATGGGAGAAGTTTCACCATAGATTGAATATGTCTTAAGATTTTTCACTTAAAGCCAATTCTGAAGGCAGTAAGATACCCACTATATTCATCCCCCTCCATTCTTTCTCTCAGATATAATAGGTTTCCTATGCCTCTTCATGAGATGTACTACCCCACTTTACCCTTTTTCTGGTACAATGTCCTTTCCACATCAATTTCTAGAACAAGGTATACATGTATTCTTTATACATCTATATAGTCAAAATATAGTTCCCAAGATTAATCTTTACCTTTTTAGATTTCTCTTGAGTTCTATATTTGTAGATCAAACTTTTTGTTAAGTTCTGGTTTTTTCATCAGAAATAGATGAAATTCGCTTACTTCGTTGAATGTCCATCTTCTTCCCTGGAAAAAGATGCTCATTCTCGCTGGGTAAGTTATTTTTGGTTGCATACCAAGTTCCTTAGCTTTTCGGAATATCATATTCCAGGCCCTTCGATCTTTTAATGTGGATGCTGCCAGATCCTGGGTGATCCTTATTGTGGCTCCTTGATACTTGAATTGGGTTTTTCTAGCCGCTTGCAATATTTTTTCTTTCACCTGAGGGTTCTGGCATTTGGCCACTATATTCCTTGGTGTTTTGATTTTAGGATCCCTTTCAGTGGGTGATCGATGAATCCTTTCAATGTTTATTTTTTCCTCTGTTCCTATGACTTCTGGGCAGTTCTCTTTGATAATTTCCTGGAAGACAGTGTCCAGGCTTTTTTTTTCATCATGTTTTTCTGGGAGTCCAATGATTCTCAGATTGTCTCTCCTGGATCTGTTTTCCAGGTCTGTTGTCTTCCCCAGAAGGTATTTCACATTTTTCTCCATTGTTTGATTTTTTTGGATTTGCTTGACTGATTCTTCTTGTCTCCTCGAGTCATTCAATTCCACTTGTTCAATTCTGATTTTCAGTGAAGTATTCTCTTCACTCACTTTTTTAAAATCTTTCTCTAATTGTCCAATTGAGTTCTTTTGTTCTGTGGAATTTTTTTCCATTTCGCCAATTTTGTTTTTTAGAGAGCTGTTTTCTGTTTCCAGTTCACTAATCCTATTTTTCAAGGATTTTACTTCTTTATCCACTCTCTCTTTAACTTTCTCCAGACTCTTTTCCCATTTTTCTTCTAGCTCCCTTGTGAGAGCCTTTTTAATCATTTCTATGAGGTTCATCTGTGCTGAGGAACAGCCGATCTCCTCCTTTGGGGAATCACCTGGGGACTGCCTGTTTTTAGTCTCCTCAGGATTTAGAGTCTGCTCTCTATCTGTATAGAAGCTGTCAAGGGTTAAAGTCCTCTTCAGCTTCTTGCTCATTCTGTCTATTAATCAGAGATAAACTACCAAAGAAAAACAGAAAAAAACTGGAGTCTTTCTTTGGGGGGGGGGCTGGGTGTGTTATCGAGCTTCCTCTACAGACTGCAGGTGGCAGCAGTGAGGCACTAGCAGGACTGTGCTGCGCCTGCGCTCTGAGATCCCAGAGCGTGCTGAGTCACTGAGGGGGGGGGAAGGGGGGGGGGCAGGTCCTGAGAGACTTCAGCTGTTTGCGGTTGTATTCTTCAGCCCGGTGTTTTTAGCTTTTCTGCTGGGCTGTTGACTTGCTGCCGGAGGAAATTATCCAAACCTGTAGCGAAGCTCTCCCTGCAGAAATGGCTACGATCACTCTCCACCCCTCTCCAGTCTGCTCCCGTGCTCTCACTGCCGCTGCCCTCAGCCTGTGCCCGATCTAAAACCGCCCCAGCCCTCCAGTAAAGACAGACCTTTCTTGGCGGATCTCAAGGATGGCTTCTCTTGGTAACTTTTTGTGGGTTTTTTTCAGTCAAGCATTGATTCAGAGGCTTGTAATGAAGTGGATAGTGAGAGAAAGCGTGGAGCTTATGCAACTGTGAGCCTCCTCTCCGCCATCTTAACCGGAAGTCCTTTTTTATGTTATATCAGTAAAATCAAATTATACCTATGGTTTTTATGTATATGCACAACAGAAATACAGTTCTCAAGAGTTCCTTTTACCTTTTTCTACTTCTCTTGAGTCCTGTTGTTGAAGATCAAATTTTTTGTTTAAGTCTGTTTTTTTCCTTAGAAACAAATGGAATTCCTTTGTTTCATTAAATGTCCATCTTCTTCCATGGAAGAAAATGCTCAGCTTAGCTGGGTAGTTTATTCTTGGCTGCATTCCAAGTTCTTTTGCCTTTTGGAATATCTGATTCCAGGCCTTTTGATCCTTTAATGTTGAGACAGCCAGATCTTGTGTGACCCTTATTGTGGCACCCTGGTATTTGAATCATTTTTTCTTGGCTACTTCTAATATTTTTCTTTAGTCTGAAAATTCTGAAATTTGTCCACAATATTCCTCAGTGTCTTTTTTTTAGGTTCTTTTTTAGAAGGTGTTTGATGAATTCTTTCAACACCTATTTTATCTTCCAGGTCTATCACTTCTGGACAGTTCTTTGATGATTTCTTATAAAATAATATATAGGCTCTTTTTTTCATCATAATTTTTGGGTAGTCCAATGATCCTCAGGTTATTTCTCCTAGATCTATTTTCCAGGTCTGTTGTTTTTCCAAGTAAATATTTGACATTTTTTTTCCCAATCTTTCATTTTTTTTTTTGGTTCTGCTTGATTGATTCTTGATGTCTCAATGCATCAGTCATTTCTATTTGTTCAGTTCTGATTTTTAGTGAGTTATTTTCTTTATTAGCTTTTTTTTACTTCTTTTTGTATATGTCCAATTGAGTTTTTAAATGAGTTGTTTTGCTCTATGGAATTTTTTTTCCATTTCACTATATATATATATGTGTGTGTGTGTGTGTGTGTGTGTGTGTGTGTGTGTGTGTGTGTGTGTATGAGTTAATTTCTTTTTCCAATTCACAAATCCCACTTTCTTGGGAATTCTTAACCTTTTCCAATTCATAAATTCTGTTTCCCTGAACTTCTTGGGAGTTTTTTACCTTTTCCAATTCACATTGCAGGAAGTTGTTGCTCTCTTGCATAGCTTCTCTTTCCTTTCCCCATTTTTCTTCTAGTTCTCTTTTAAGGTTTTTAATAGTCTCTTCTAGGAGAGCCTTTTGTATTGGGAACCAACAATTGTCTGGAGACTGTCTGCTATTAGTCTCTTCAGGGTTGAAAAGCTGCTCTCTTTCTGTATAGAACTATCAATCATACTTTTGATTTTTTTTTTACTAATTTTGTTAAACCCTGTAGGGTCTGCTTTCAGAGCCAGGAGATTACCAGCTTCCTCTGCAGAGCAGTGATAGGTGTATGGAGAGGTAGCTGTCCTGCCACCAGGCTACAAAAAGCAGTGAGGTACTGCAGTGCTCTGGGAAAGAGTTCCCCACCAGGGAGTAACCCAGGCCTGCAGGGCAGAGCTGGGAAAGTGCCTTGCAAAGAACCCTTGCTGTGTGAAATAACGACTGCCCTGGGGCTAGATGCTGAGCAGTGAGAGTTTCACTATCCCAAGCCAAAGCCTGCCCTGGGACTGTGAGTATTAACAGCTGAGTAGTGAATGGCCCAACAGGGACTGGATGTATCTCTGCCCGGGGAAGCACAGTCTTCTGGGGAAGTTCTATTGCCCCAGGCCAAGACCCCCACTGTGCAGATTAGAGGCTGTCCAGGCTGTGTCCCTCTGCCATCCAGATTTGTAACTGCCCCTGCAAAAGCCTGGAACTGCAGGATATGGCTGCAAGGATGTGTTAAGGGTCTGCCTGGGTCACTTCTGGGTTTGAGTGGTTACAGCCAGATCTTGTTAGGTTCTGGCAATTTTTAGAGTACCCTCTGTTTTAGGCTTTAATTTCTCTGCCAGTTTACAGCTTTGTAATCAAGACAGAGCAGTTAGCCTATAGCAGAGTCATCTCTATAACTTTGCTAGCCACAGAGATCACCCCCACCCCTGGTGTTCTCAGGAGGCTAGTTTCTCCTTGCCTGTGCTATTCTGTTCCCAGCCCCTCAGGACAAACCTGTCCTGGCAATCTTCCAGATTATCTTCTGCTGGTAAATTGTGTGCTTCTAATCTTCATGAATTTAAGCAGTGAAGAGCTATTTTTGAGGCTGAATTAAATAGTTGGTTATGAGGGGAATGAGAGGAGCTTAGAAAGTCGTATGTGCCTTCTCAGCCATCTTGGCTCCTTCAAAGGAAACTTTGAAAATCAAATAAAAGAGAGAGGAAAAATAGGGAAAGAATTAACAGAGGTGCAAAAGAAAATAGAAAAAAGCTAATGAGGAGAAGAATGCCTTAAAAACAAAATTGGACAATTGGATAAGAACATAGAAAAGTTCACTAAGGAAAATAATTCCGTAAAAAATAGAATTGAGCAAATGGAAGCTAATACCTTTATGAGAAATCAAGATACAATAAAAAAGAAAAAAAATGGGGACAATTTGAAAAAAACAAATAACAAATAAACAAAAATAATTGACCTGAAAAATAGATCTAGGAGTGATAATTTAAAAATTATTGGTCTACCTGAAAATCATGACCAGTCTGGACACCATCTTTTAAGAAATTATCAAGGAAAAATGTCCTGATAGTCTAGAATCAGAAGGAAATGGAAAGAATCTACTGATCAATACTTGAAAAAAGTCCCCAAATAAAAATTCCTGTAATATTATAATCAAATTCTGGAACTCCTAAGTCAAGGAGAAAATATTGCAAGCATCTCAAAACAAACAATTTACAGTCAGGATAATAGTCAGCAGCCACATCAGGATAAAAGAAGATTTTTCAGTTTCTACATTAAAGGATTGGTACGATTGGAATATGATATTCTGGAGAGCAATGGAGCTAGGATTGCAACCAAAAATCACCTACCCAACTAAAAATTGTTGGGTATAATCCTTCAAAGGAAAAGGTGGTTATTCAATGAAACAGAGGACTTTAAAACATTGGAGTAGTCAGTAACAATGTAATAGCAATATTCTTAAATGATCAGCTGTGAATGACTTTGTCATTCTCAGTAATACAATGATCCACAATTAATCTATAGGACTAATGATTTAAAATCCTCTTCATGCCCAGAGAAATGATTCTATCTGAATACAGATTGAATCATTCTCTCTCTTCTTTGGAGGATGTTCTGGAAATTATTTTGCATTATTTCACAGGTTAATAAGAGTTAAGGATTGGGTATGAGGGAGAAAATCTGGAACTCAAATGTTTTAAAAATAAAAGTTTAAAAAATTGGTAACAAGGGAAAATATTAAATAAATTTTAAGAAATAAATAAAATATTTGAAACCAATAAATTGTTAACAATTTATATATAATGTTATTGTTTACAAAGTTATATGACAATCCTCTAATACTATTTAATAAATGAACAAGGATATTTAACATTTGAACAGTTAAATAATTTATTGAGGGTCATAGGACTGGTAAATGAGAGACAGAATGAAAACCTAGATCTTTTAACTTTGATGCCATAACTTTTATTTCATGAATACTATGAGTACCTTAAAGCTTTGGCTTTGAGTAGAGGGTTTAAAGCTATTTACATAGCACGCTAAGCTTTTCAAAGTGCTTTACATATACGACATCTTTGTGCTTTATTTTCTTCATTTTTAAATCAAGGAGCTTGATTGAGCATTTCTAAGAGCCATTCCATCTTTGAGTCCCTGATTCTCATCACATTGTCTCAGCATAACTATAACAAAACTAGAACTAGAGGAGATTGTCTTCTCCTATCATTATGATCCATATAGCAATAATAGCTAATATATATGTAGAAAGATACAGATATATACATAAAACTTTATGGTTTGCAAGGCATGTGCTATATATATCCTCATTTGAGTTTCAAAACACCCCAGTGAGTTACCCTACAACCTTTTTTGAGCATCTAAAATGCATTATTCACAGTACTGTTGGGGGAATGGTGAGAACAAGAAACAATGAAAAAGCTATCATCATTCTCCATCTTCAGAGAGTTTGCCTTGTAATTCTAGAGATAACATTCAAATATTAGCAGATTTCTATTAGTACAAATAAAGGGAGAAATGGTTTAATTATTCAGATTTACATTACATATTTTCACTGATCTAAAAACAATTATTATATTTTACTTAATTTTACTTTTGCCTTCCAAAAGTGTGAATTTGAATTGATGTTCACATATCTAGATTCATTGTTCACACTAATAAAAAACCTCGTTGTTACTATGGATAAACAAGATATTAATCCATATCTATCCATCTATCTGTAACTCTCTCTGTGTGTGTTTTTGAATCTCTGTCTCTCCCTCTCACTTTCCTTCTCCTTTTTCCTACCCCTCTCTCTTTCTATGTGTATGCATGGGGGGTGGATGTCTATCTTTCTTTCTCATAGATGGAAGAACTTAGACTTTGTTGGGATGACAGGAAAAGCCTCTTGCAGAAGGTTAAATTTTAGTTGAATTTTATAGGAAGATATTTAATGTACCATCTTAAACTTTCCTGACATGGGAGATAGCCCATGAAGAGATGATGGTCATAGATGAAGGATTATGTAAGAAGAAGAACCAGAAGACCAATTTAGCTGGATCATAGAATATGTGGAAGGATGTAAAGTGTAAGGAGATTGGAAATATAAATTTACTAGTGATTCATTACACCTATTATCTAAAAAATGAACTGAGGCTGATAGAGCTTGAATTATTTGCTCAGGAAAACATACTTAGTAAGGGTGAGAAGCAAGATTCAAGCTCAAATTTTATTTATTAGAAGAGTAGTAATCTATCTATATTTCACTCAGTTATAATATATAAAAGACATCTTTAAAAAGCTTTCTAATAGCCAATTCAGGGAATACAATGAGTGATTTTAGATGAGATATATGATAGCTGCTATATGCCCCCAACAATCATTTGCATGCTATTTATTCTGTGCAATGAACCACAAAAGCAATTGCAAGGTTTGGTATAAAAACAGTTTTCAACTGTTCATTTCCAAAAGACTGATGATTTACATAAATATGTTTACAAACAAATATTTTCACATAAAAGTTTTTACTTCAATATTAAAAAAAAAGATTCTTTAGGTCATATTTTTGTATTCTCCTTTTCAGATAAATATCAGAACTTTCTCAAAAATTGTGTATATGGTCCTCTTGATTTGCTATATCTTTCCCCATATTTATCACCTGGCATTAATCTTACCAATCATAGCATTCTATGAAAAGTTCTAGGTTACTGTTTAGTACAAATGAAATGCTTAGTACAAGGTTTAAAATTTAAATCTTTTCACCTTGATTGATTATGCTGGTGTTTGCAATCCACTGGTATAGCCTTTAAGAACTCAGGGTCAGTTCCACACCATAAGAGTTAGATTAAATGTTGAAAGACATATTTTAAAATCTGAGGATGTATAAGGATAATGATTTTTATTTTTAAAATTTAATTACAAGATTTTTCCCAAGTGTTATAATAATACAATTTATCTTGGCCACTATGACTTTGAATTTATTTCATTAGAGTTCAAAATCTTTATGTTCAATACTAAATAGTTTGTTCATTCAAGTTTTCTTTATAGTATACTGACAGGTATCATAGAATTGGTAGATTACTGAATCAGGATATAAGAGATATGTCTACTAGTCTATTCTTTGACACCGAGAAACTAGGTCACTTTATATAGGTCACTTAATTTCTCTAGCCCTACGATACCTTTCAGGGTATAACATAAACTTATATTCTTATTTAAGACTTTCTTTGTGCATTTTTGGTGATACTATTTTAACTAATTTTCCCACAAAGATTAGACTAGTTTTAGTGAAAAAAATCAATTTCATTTTATTAGAATAACTGATTCTACTTTATGATTAAGGTTTTTTGAATAATTTTTCTATAAGTTGCTTTTTTAATAATAAGATAAGCACTTATGTAGCTTGATGGAGTAAATGAAATGTGTTTATTCTTAATGAACTTGATCAACGAATCTGATAATTTAGGCTACTAATAAAAAACATATTTTAACCAAAGTTATTAGTATTTTTAAAAAGTAAAACCCTAATAAAATTACATAGTAAACAACTCAGAACACTGAGGGCTATAAGCTTAATAAAAATACATCACCAGGCATCAAGTTGTCTTAGGTACTAACAAGGACTGGGCCTGTACTTCCCTACATTTGAGGCATGAGTAAATCTGACTTTGCTTCATGACAGTGCTAATTAACTGAGATTTATCAGTGACTGTCACTTTGGAGAGAGATGTAAGAACTTTGGATGGACAGAAAGGGAAACTTTCCTGGTATTCAAGATGCTTACTAGAAATTCTAAGTCTCAGATGGTGATTTGTTCTTATTGTTTCTATTATTTGCACATTTTTATGAATAAAATGATTACATATGTTAAGAATTATGTCTAGTGTTTCTCTTATATTAGTGCATGCGCGCACATGTGTGTGTGTGTGTGTGTGTGTGTGTGTGTGTGTGTAAAGATGTGTAAAGACAAAACTGTTAAAAGCTTGCATTAACACTTTAAACTGGTCTTCTGATAAAAGGTATTGAAAATATTTTGTTGATTCTAGGATGTACGGACTCAAATGTTGTTACCACTTCTTCATTGCTAGAGTACTGAGATCAGGAGGAAACTAAAGGGAGGAAGACAATCTCAGAGCTTTGTTTATTAGATCTAAGTGGAGGAAGCAGGCAAGGAATTTTACTTATCTGAATTAACTCTAGGTGTCTTCAATTTTTAACATGTTTTAATATCCTTTTCATGCTAATGCCAAATAAATGTATTTTTGTCAATTACTTATAAACTCACAAAAATGTTAATTGTAAGAAACTTTTGAAAGACTTTCAAGTGTGTCATTTTGTTCTAATATCAGACCTAAACTAGAGGGCTGAGACAGATTAAATCAGATCAATTAGTATGGCTGAGATTCCAGGTCTAGCATTCTATACATTGTAGTATCAAGATGTTCAAACAGTGCCTTGAAGATAATTGTATCAAAGTAAGATGATATATCTTTACTTCCTGAATCATAAACAATTATATGATTGCTAATAATTACATTTTTAAGGCTAGTTTTTGTTTTCCACCTTCTAGTTTTAGTGTACTTTCATTTCTAATAATTTAAGTCTTCTATACATTCTACATGGTGCACTTTTTAGGACTCAGTTTGCTTTTGAAGTATTCTAAAGGGAATAAATTATGGATGGGGATAAAACATTGGTATAGAAAAGGATGCATTCAGGAGTATAGTTATTTTTTATTCCTATTTTGCATTGCTAATGGTCATCATCACTCAAATTACTCAGAACACAGGACTCACATTTAAAGACTATTTTTATAAATTGGCTTCCAGTGACTTTTTGGAAATAGCTATGCAGCTGAAGTAGCATTCCTCTGTTTTATAATTGTTTAAGAACAGAGAAAACAGTTGAAAAGGGAATGAAGGGAATGAAGGACTCAGACAATGAGAGAATACAAAGCAGAGAAGCTCCCTGGAATTTGGAAATTGTTTAAAAACTGTGCTAAAGAAACTGAGTTTTTCTTTGATTTCTTTGTTTTCCATTTAAAATCTGAGAATTCAATTACAACTTTGCCACACATATTTTGTTGTTACATTTTAGTCTAAGCATTTTTAGTTATTATTAAAATGAGGTTTTTCTGTTATGGAAAATTTGGGATCTATAACAGTGCTTTTCAATTTCCCCAAAGCAAGCCAGCTTCAATTCTTTTCTTTTCAAGGGTGGATCTAGATCATTTTTCATATGCATTATATGTACATGGATGGACATATAAAAACCCATCTATATGCATTCATATATGCACATGTTTAATGAATAAATTAATTCATGTTGTAAAAGCACTTTCTATTTCTCTCTGATTCTCTGAAATGGGAATAATCAACATTGTTTAACTCTCAACTTTGTAATTTGAATGATTGGGCCAAACTAGTTTGAGCTATGAGAGATCTCTCCAGAAGGCTCTTCTATATCTTGAATCTTGACATAATCAATAACATGTCTTCCATTAATAAGAATATATGAAGGTCATGATCTTCATTAGAAATTGGTCCTCAACATATGATTTTTTTTTTTTTTTTTGCTGCATCTGTGTCACAGAGGTCCAGAATTTCAGGAAATATATATCCCCTTATATTTTATTAGCTTTTCATTTTCAAAATATATGCAAAGGTAATTTTCAAAAGTTGCCCTTGCAAAACGTTGTGTTCCAATTTTTTTCTCCCTCCCTTCTCCCATCTGCTCCCCTAGACAACAAGTAATCTATGTTAACCATGCAATTCTTCTATAGCTATTTCTACAATTATGATGCACAAGAAAAATCAGATCAAAAAGGAAAAAAAATAAGAGAAAAAAAATGAAAACACTATGTTGTATCAACATTCAGTCCCAACAGTCTTCTTTCTGGAGGCAGATGGATCTTTCTATCACAATTTTATTGTAATTAACCTGAATTATCTCATTGTTGGAAAGAGCCACATCCATCAGAATTGATTATCATATAATATTGTTGTTGTTGTGTATAATGATCTCCTGGTTCTACTCATTTCATTTAGCATCATTTTGAGTAAGTTTTCCAGGCCTCTCTATAATTATCCTGATGACCATTTCTTATACAAAAATAATATCCTATAATATTCATATACCTTAACTTATTCAGCCATACTACAACTGATGGACATCCATTCAGTTTCATGTTTCTTGCCACTATAAAAAGGATTGCCAAAAACATTTTTGCACATGTGGGTGCTTTTCTCTTTTTTATAATCTCTTTGGGGTAAAGGCCTAGTAGACACACTGCTCAATGAAAGGATACGTACAGTTTGATAACCCTCTGAGCATAGTTTCAAATAGTTCTCCAAAACTGTTGGATTAGTTCACAATTCCACCAGCAATATATTAGTATCTCAGTTTTCCCACACCTCCAACATTCATCATGCTGATGGTTTTATAATCTATTTATGAATCTAAACCTATAAAGAGATTTATAAATAGATTATAAAACTATCTATTTTAATAGATGCTACTGATCATTTTAAACAAAACTCTATTCCTATGCTCTCCAGCGTTTTTAAAAGGAATGGTGTTGGGTTTTGTCAAATGCTTTTTAGGCATCTATTGAGATAATCATATAATTTCTGTTAGGTTATTGATAAAATGAATTATAGTAACAGTTTTCCTCATATGAACCAACCCTGAATATCTGAAATAAATCCTACTTGATCATGGTGTATTATTCTGGGGATTAATTGCTGTAATCTCTTTGCTAATATTTTATTTAAGGTTTTTGCAACCACAATCATTAGGCAAATAGGTCTATAATTTTCATTCTCTCTTTTGACATTACTGATTTAAGTATAAGCTACATATCTGTATTATAACAGTAATTTGGTAAGACTACTTCTTTTTCTATTGTTCCAAATAGTTTATATAAGATTGGAATTGATCATTTTATAAATGTTTAGTAGAATTCATTTGTAAATCCATCTGGTCCTAGGTATTTTTTTTTCTTAGGGAGTTAATTGCTTGTGCAAGTTCTTTTTCTAAAATGGGACTATTCAAATAATTTATTACCTCCTCTTGACCCTTTAATTTTGGAACTTTACATTTTTGTAAGTATTCACTCATTTTTTATAAGATTGTCATATTTTCTGCCATACACTTGGGCAAAACAACTCCTAAAAATTGTTTTGTTTTTTTTTTTTTTCATTAGTGAAAAGTTTGCCCTTTTCACTTTTGATACTCACAATTTGATTTTTTTTTTCTAATTGCATTAACTACAAGTTTATCTATTTCCCTGGGTGTTTTCATAAGACCATTTTTTTTTTTTTTGGTTATTAACTCCATAGTTTTCTTACTTTCAATTTTATTAATCTCCCCTTTTATTTTCATAATTTCAAATTTGCTAATTAATTGGGGGTTGTTAAATTGTTGTTTTTCTAGCTTGTTTGTTTGTATGCCATATTTATTGATCTTCTCTTTCTCTATTTTATTCAAGTAAGCATCTGGAGATATAAAATTTTGTCTAAGAATGACTTTGGCTGCTTCCTACAGATTTTAGTATGTTGTCTAATTATTGTTATTCCGTTGGAGGAAAGTATCACTTGTGTCTCTGATTTTTTGTTTCACCTATTCATTCTTTAAGATTAGATTTTTTAAATTTCAAATTATTTTTTTTTAATTTTTTATTTAATAATTACTTTATATTGACACTCGTTTCTGTTCCGATTTTTTTTCCCCTCCCTCCCTCCACCCCCTCCCCTAGATGGCAAGCAGTCCTTTATATGTTGGATATATTGCAGTATATCCTAGATACAATATATGTTTGCAGAACCGAACAGTTCTCTTGTTGCATAGGGAGAATTGGATTCAGAAGGTATAAATAACCCGGGAAGAAAAACAAAAATGCAGATAGTTCACATTCGTTTCCCAGTGTTCTTTCTTTGGGTGTAGCTGCTTTTGTCCGTCATTTATCAATTGAAACTCAGGTCTCTTTGTCAAAGAAATCCACTTCCATCAAAATATGTCCTCATACAATATCGTTGTCGAAGTGTATAATGATCTCCTGGTTCTGCTCATTTCACTTAGCATCAGTTCATGTAAGTCTCACCAGTCCTCTCTGTATTCATCCTGCTGGTCATTTCTTACAGAACAATAATATTCCATAACATTCATATACCACAATTTACCCAGCCATTCTCCAATTGATGGGCATCCATTCATTTTCCAGTTTCTGGCCACTACAAACAGGGCTGCTACAAACATTTTGGCACATACAGGTCCCTTTCCCTTCTTTAGTATTTCTTTGGGATATAAGCCCAATAGAAACACTGCTGGATCAAAGGGTATGCACAATTTGATAATTTTGGGGGCATAATTCCAGATTGCTCTCCAGAATGGTTGGATTCGTTCACAACTCCACCAACAATGCATTAGTGTCCCAGTTTTCCCGCATCCCCTCCAACATTCATCATTATTTTTTCCTGTCATCTTAGCTAATCTGACAGGTGTGTAGTGGTATCAAATTAATTTTTAAATCATTTTCTCTGGCCTTTTATTACCTGTAATTTTTATTTCATCTTGATCTGAATAAGATGCCTTTACTATTTCTGCCTTTCTGCATTTGATTTTGTGGGTTTTATGACCTAATACTGGCTCAGTTTTTTAGTAGGTTTCCTGTAACATCAAGAAAAAAGTATATTAATTTCTGTCCACATTCAATTTTCTCTAATGGTCTATCATAACTAACTTTTATGACATTTTATTCATCTCCTTAATTTTTTTCTTGTTTATTTTGTAGTTCAATTTATCTAGTTGTGATAGTGCAAATTTGATATTCTCTACTATAGTATGGTTTTGCTATTGCTTCCTGCAGGGATCTTAACTTATCCTCTAGGAATTTGTATGTTATACTAATTAGTGCATATATGTTTAGTATTGATACTACTTCATTATGCATGGATCCCTTTAGGAAGGTGTAGTTTCCTTCCTTATCTCTTTTAATTAGATATAATGTTGTTTGTCTGATCTGAGATCAGGATCATTACCCTAGATGTTTTTACTTCATTTGAAGCATAATGGATTCTGCCCCAACATTTTACCTTTCCTCTGTATGAATCATTCCACTTTAAATGTGTTTCTTGTAACCAACATATTGTAGAATTCTGGCTTTTAATTCAGTCTTATATCTGCTTCTGTTTATGTTTTATTTTCATTCCATTCATATTTATAGCTAAAATTACTAACCTTATTTACCACCCTTTTATTTTCCCAAAGTTATGAATTTGTCTTTCCTTTTCCCTTTCCCTTCTCCCCAGTGTTTTGTTTTTCTTTCTGATCACCCCTTCCCTCAATCTTGCCTCCCCTTTTACAGTCCCACCTCCTTTCTTATCCTTTTCCCTTTCTACTTCTGTTCTCCATTCTATTAGATTCCCCCTTCCTTTTCACCTTTCCCCTCCTACTTCACTATATGGTGGAAATCAAAATAAATATGTCTGATATTTTCTCGTTGAGCAATATCAGATGAGATTAAAATTCACACAATGCTTATCTCCTAATTTTCTTTCCCTCAATTGTAAGGGATCTTTTTTTGCCTTTCAATGTGATATAATTTTCCCCTTTTTTATCTTCCCTTTCTTCTTCTGCCAGTACATTCCCTTTTCCTATCCTAGTTTCTTTTTTCCCCCTTTCACCACAATGAAGTCAAATTATATTTAACCCCTCTAAGTATATCTCTAACAAATATGAAGTTCTCAAGAGTTAAGCATTTCATCTTCCCAATAAAGATGTAAACAATTTTAATTTTTAAAATATTTTTCTTTTCTTTTTTTCTCTTATTTCCTTTTTCTTTTTACCTTTTTATGCTCCTCTTGAGTTCTATATTTGAAGATGTAAACAATTTTAATTTTTAAAATATTTTTCTTTTCTTTTTTTCTCTTATTTCCTTTTTCTTTTTACCTTTTTATGCTCCTCTTGAGTTCTATATGTTCAGCTCTGGTCCTTTCATGAAAAATACATGAAAATCCTCTATTTCTTTGAATGTCCATCTTTTCACTTGAAAAAACAAACAAACAAACAACAACAACAACAACAACAACAAAAAAAAAACCTTGTTATTTATACCATTCTCAATCCAATTCTCCCTGTGCAACAAGAGAACTGTTTGGTTCTGCACACATATATGGTATCTAGGATATACTGTAACCTATTTAACATATATAGGACTGCTTGCCATCTGGGGGAGGGGGTGGAGGAAAGGAAAAATCAGAAACAGAAGTGAGTAAAAGGGATAATGTTGTAAAAAATTACCCTGGCATGAGAACTGTCAATAAAAAGTTATTAAAAAAAAAAAAAAAAAAAAGAAGGGAGCAGAGGCAAAGGACTAGTGGCAAGAGCTCTTGGAACCAAGGAGAGAGAAGGCCTCCAGAAAACTTGCTGAGCCCCAAGTGAAGGAGATAAGATTTTGGAAGAGACAATAAAAGACTGTATTTTAATCCCTGGCTGTATTTTGGGTGATTATTGATCTGAACTGATACTAAGGATGACCGCGTATTTAAAATCAGCCAGAGTCAGGAATTCAGGTTAAGGGGAAAATCTTCAATCTTTATTGAAGTGAAGAGGTGAAGAAGGATTGTGATAACAATATGGGCAGACAGGAAGCCAGCTAGCAGAGGCGGATTGGAGGTGAAGTGTTGGAATCTTTACAAACTGCTAACTAATTAGAGTTGATCTAATCTTACAAGAAGATGTTTTGGGCCACAACATGAAACAAGGTACTTAGTAGAACTAATTAGTACAATGCTTGTGTTTACACCTTTACTCATCGGAGTTCACAAGTTTGCCAGATTCACAAAGTAAACCTTGTACCTTTGTGAATTCACACTTCCCTTAAAGCTCTTAGGGCCAGAGAGCACTATGGGAGAAAACCCATAATCCCATTCTCTCAGAAGAGTCAGATATAAGGCCAGTGAAGAAAGATCTATTCCAGAATATATTCCACTTGGCTGGCTGGTCGCAGAAGAAAGTTCAGCTGGATTGGAGAGGAGCACTCTGGTGCAGACACAGAGCACTTTGAGAGAAGTCAGCGGAATTACGCCAGAAGCCCTCTCTCTGAGGCAAGAAAGAATATTTTCCATTTGGCTGGCTGGTGGCAGAAGAAGAGTTTTCAGAGGATAAAGCTACGAGTGGAGAGTTCAGTGGACAACCAGATTCATCTTCATCTCACACCACTGTAGTTGGTGGCTAGGCTCCTGCACTTCCCCCACTGAGACCAAGCTGGTCTGAAAGACTCACCAGAAAGCTAGCCGAGCCCCAAGTGAAGGAGACAAGAGATTCATTCCATCTCTGTGCTGGTTGGAGGCTGAAGAAAGCAGAGGCAGAAGCTGAAGGACAAAACCCTTGGATTTGGAGATATTCGGAGGGCTTTAAGCTAACCAGGCTATATTAGAGACAATAAAAGATCTGAACTTTTATCACATGGCTGCGTTTTAAAAGAAAAACAAGATCACCACAGTGAAGGATGGTCCCAATAGCAATGCGAGCATCTATGTCAAGACACCAGCCAGCAGTCTCTCTTTTCCGCTTTCCTTTTCACTCCCCTGCCTCCACCCACCAAAAATGTCATTTCCTATACAAGACATCAGGATTTGCACAAAGAGTGGGCAGGGGCCATTTTTTTCTCCAAGCATATGTATTAATAAAGTATAGTTCAATTACTATTTAGCCTCATGTGCTTGGGACCTCAGTGCATCAACTCGAGCCTCAGGCCATTACATCTCACATCTTCTTTTGTTTTAGAACACAGGTGGTCATGCCATCCCTGACTCCTTAGGGAGGTCAGAGCCCCTAAGGGGAGATGATCTCACCCTCCATGACTTCTCAGGAAAGGAGGTGAAAGCACTGAAAAGGAGGTGATCATAACCCCCCTGACTTCTCAGGAAGGGAGGTGAAAGCACTAAAAAGGAGATAATCATGCCCTCCCTGACATCTCAGGAAGGGAGATGAAAAGCATCAAAGGGAAGTGGGGGTTGCTAATGGATCTCTGAGCTGAAGGATCTTATTAGAAACAGTATGCACAAACCCATCAGCATGGGAGGTATTACACAAGCACATAGCAATAATGCAGAGGCTATTAGTGATGACTTTCCCCACAGTCAGTGCAAGCTTTTTGTGGTGTAACAAACATGAATTGTACATGCAGATAATGGTATAACAAACAATATAAATCAACATAGTGTTGTAAAAGATTGCCAGATGTCCTAGAAGGAGACTATGTAAACAGCAGCCACACATAAGCCTTCTTCAGCAGCCAAGAGATAGTCTAAAACCAATTTATTGTCCATTGCTTCACATATCAGGGAATCCAATGATTCCCCCCCAAGTTTTTGAAGTCCTGCAAAAGTCTTTTTATGTGTTAGGGAATCCAATGATTCCAGCAGATTTTGAAGTCCTATAACAGTCTTATCATTTCTCAGAAAATCCAATGATTCCTGAGGGCTTTCAAGTCTTATGTCTCAAAGAATCCAATGATTCCTGAGGGTTTTCAAGTCCTACAACAATCTTATGTCTCAGAGAATCCTTTATAGTTGAAAAAATCCCCATCAATCTGTAGGGAAGAGACGTTTTACAGCAATTAAGATTAAAAATGAGTACTTTGGTTTTTTTAAGCAGGGCTGCTGTTGAAGGCCTACCAACACTTTCACCTGTTCCTATCCAATGGAAAACTGATACACCAGTGTGGATAGAACAGTGGCCCTTAGGTAGCAATAAAATTCAGGCCTTATTAGATATAGTACAGGAGCAGCTTGACCAAAGGCATTTACAACCTTCTCTAAGTCCTGGGAATTGCCTAGTGTTCGTTGTAAAAAAGAAATCTGGAAAATGGAGGATGCTCACTCATTTAAAAAAAAGTGAATGAACAGATGGAAATATGGGAACTCTTCAGTCTGGACTTCCATCTCCTACTCAATTGCCTAGAGAATGGCCTCTTTGGGTCATAGATATTAAGTATTGGTTCTATTCTATCCCTATGGATAAGGATGATATGAAAAGATTTGCCTTTTCAGTGCCCAGCATTAACTTAGCTGAGCCTTATAAAAGATATGAATGAACAGTTTTGCCACAGGGAATGAAAAACAGCCCCACGTTGGGCACCAAATGTGATGACCGCATATTTAAAATCAGCTGGAGTCAGGAATTCAGGTTAAGGGAAAAATCTTCAATCTTTATTGAAGTGAAGATGTGAAGAAGGATTGCTATAGCAATATAGGCAGAAAGGAAGCCAGCTAGCAGAGGGGACTGGAGGTGAAGGACAGTCCCAATAGCAATGCGAGCAGCTGTGTCAAGATGCCAGGCAGCAGTCTATCTTTTCTGCTTCCCTTTTCAATCCCCTGCCTCCACCCACAAAAACATCATTTCCTATACAACATATCAGGACTTGCACAAAGAATGGGCGGGGGCCATTCTTTCTCCAAGCACATATATCAATAGAGTATAGTCCAATTGCTATTTAGCCTCACATGCTTGGGACCTCAGTGCATCAACTCAAGCCTCAGCCTATTACAGATACTAGGGCTATCTCCCCAAAAAACCTGCTCCCAGAGAGAACCATTATATTTTAAAGAAGAAAAACACCACTGCCACTCCACTATTTGTTTTGAGGCTTGAATTAAAGTTGTTTTGAGAAAAAACTAGGACAAACTCAAGCAACTTTTTGACTTTTCTCTGCCATCTTCAGGAATGCTTTTAGAAAGTTACATGCATTGACTCTTAGATTAATTTTTCTTCTATGTGTAAAAAAAATTAATTTTTGCTGCATAGTTGATTCTTGGTTGTTAGTCCAAGCTCCTTTGTCCTGCAGAATATCATATTGATTTTTTTTTAATCCTTTAAAGTGGAATATGTTAGGTGCTATGTAATCCTGATTGCATTTTTTTTTTTTTTTGATATTTGAATTGTTTCTTTCTGGCTGCTTGCAGTATGTTTTCCTTGAATTGACAATTCTGGAATTTAGCCATAGTATTCCTTGGAGTTTGTATTTTGCAATCTCTTTCAGGAGATGATCAGTGGATTCTTTCAATGGCTATTTTTGGTTCCAGGGCAACAGGTTAGTTTTCCTTGATGATTACTTGAAATATGTTGCCTAAACTCTTTTTTTCATCATGGTTTTAAGATAATCCAGTAACTCTTGATTATCCCCTGAAGACCTAGTTTTTGGTCAGTTATTTTTCCTGTGACATATTTTACATTTCTTCTATTTTTTTTTCATTTTGTTGATTTTGTTTGACAGATTCTTGATGTCTCATTGAGTTTTGTTTGTTCAATTCTAATTTTTAGTGAATTATTTTCTTTGCTTTTTTACCACCTTTTTCTTTTGACCAATTGAACTTTTAAATGTGTTGTTTTGTTAATGGGATCTTTCCATTTCACCAATTCAATTTTTAGGACAGTTTTTTTTTTTTTCATTTTATTCTTTCAGTTTTTCAAATTATTTTCTATTTTTATTTCGACAAATCTATTTTTAATGACTAATTTTCTTGAGACAATTTCTTCTTCCTTTTCCAGAGCTCTCATTTATGTTCCTCATTTTTCTTCTAACTGCCTTTTAAAGTCCTTATTGAATTCTCACAAGAGAGCCTTTTGATTTGGAAAGCAACTCATATCACACTTTTGGAGACATTTTGCCTTTGGTGTCCTCAGTATTCTGTTGTTCCATATCTCCATAACACTCATAGCTATGCCCAGAATTATTTTTGATTTTTTGATCATTTTTAGAGATTGAGGTCTGCTTTTAGGACAAAAGCAAAATTGTCCCAAGCTTCCTCTAAATGTGACAGTGGTTTCACACTTCACTGGGGACAGTACTGCTGGTTTCCTTCTCATGGCTGGCCAAGGTTTAGTCCTCATTTTTATTCTAGGGTTCAGGGGCTCACTATTTGTCTTTTATATTTGTGTTGGAGATCTCACAGATAGTCTGCTGATCCACTGGCTTCTAACCCAGAACATAGCACCCAACATTTCTGTATTTTGGCTAAGTACCTTCCAGTAGATTCTCCTGCCATGCAGAACCCTCTTTGATGTAGACTTCCCTGTGCTGTACCTGTATTGAACTACTGCCTCCCTGCTTGATTGAGGCAGATCTTTCCTGAAGTTCTTTCAAAATATTGTCTCCTAGAAATTTGTTACACTCTAAATTTTTGTGGGTTCTGTCACTCTAAAAACCACTGGGAGGCTTGATCTGGTGTTGATACTGATAGAAGCTAAGAAAAGCTCAAAGCCTGTCTATTCTATGCCATCTTGGGCTCCACCCCATATGCTCTTATTTTATTTATATCTTATCTAATTTTTATTATTGGAGGCTCACAGAAACAACTGAATTATGTCCATTTATTTTTTCATTAATCTAAATTATTCTTAACATATCTTTGAAAGACACCTTTGTTTTGTAAATGGGTCTGTAAAACTTTTATTTCTTCTATTATGGTTTCATTTTTTCTTACAATGAAAGTAGGAGAGAAACACATGTTATATTCTCAATACACATTAATAAATTGTGAGATAATAAAGATGCTACCTATTGTTGAATGCTCAAAAGCCTGGTAATTTCATTGATAATACAAAGCAAAAGCAAATAATTTCTGATTTATATGTTGATAATACTTTCTATTTAGATTGAGCTTGGTTATTCAACCTGTTCATAAGTGAATTAAAATAAAACATACAATAATAATTCTAAGTAATCTCAGAGAAATAGAATTTTTACATATAGTTTTGGTGGAAGACAAATGAAATATTGCATTAATGGGATAAAATTTGGGTTATGCTTCGAAGGAAGGTCATATTTCTAAGATATGTAAGGTACCACAGAGCATTTTATAATACATATGGGACACCCTTTTGCTAAGGTAAATGCAGGAGATATTGTGTTGCTTAATAATAATTGAGATGGCGATATTTTTATATGCTGACATGTGGTGTGAACAGAAATCAGAAATAATAATAATAATAATAATAATATGCAAGCCATAACAATTAAAAAAGTCCAAGGCAATAAGCAATAATAGTGGAATCTTATTTTATCTATATATTTATTTGCTTTGAAAAGTGGTGTATGATGAAAAATAAATTCCTGCAAGATAGACAGTTCTGAATTTCACAGAAAGAGCCTAATTGTAAGCATTGTACACCATATGGGCATTCTGCTACTGCTTCATTCATAACTAACCATTTCTTTCTTCTTTTAATTTCCTTTATATTACCTGGCTCTTTTCATTTTGTCTTCCTCCTTCATTTTACATTTCTTCCATGTTTTTATGTGTTGTTCTTTACTCTCCCTATGTCTCACCCCTTTTCATCTATTCCTGAAGGTTTTTGTCTATTATTCTAATTTGGTGTCATCTCTCCCTTTTCTGAGACTCCATGTCTATCATTTCTCCTTTTTAAAAATCTTTTCTTTCTCCCTTTCTCTCTTCTTTTTTGAATGACTGAAGTCATTCTCATAACTCCCGTGTGAAGTCCTGCTGTTTGAGCTACAATGGGCAAAGCTCAGTTGAAACTATGAGGTCTGAAATAAAAATGTTCTTAAAAGTTTCCTAATATTTTCAACCCCAAACTACTATACCATTCCTTCTTTATTAAATCATATACAAATATCTAATCCTTCTTTTGACTGCATCCCATACATTTTGGTATGATGTCTCATTATTATCGTTTTCTTGGGTGAAGTTATTAATTATGTCTATGATTTGCTGTTTCACCCAATCATTCTTTAGTATGAGATTATTTAGTTTCCAATTATTTTTTGGTCTACTTCCCCCTGGTTTTTTGTTGAATGTAATTTTCATTGCATCGTGGTCTGAAAAGGATGCATTTACTATTTCTGCCTTACTGCATTTGAGTTTGAGGATTTTATGTCCTAATATATGGTCAATTTTTGTATAGGTTCCATGAACTGCTGAAAAGAAAGTGTATTCCTTTCTGTCTCCATTACATTTTCTCCAGAGATCTATCATATCTAACTTTTCTAGTATTCTATTTACCTCTTTGACTTCTTTCTTATTTATTTTGTGGTTTGATTTATCTAATTCTGAGAGTGCAAGGTTAAGATCTCCCACTATTATAGTTTTACTGTCTATTTCTTCTTGCAGCTCTCTTAATTTCTCTTTTAAGAATTTAGATGCTACCCCACTTGGTGCATATATGTTTAATATAGATAGTGCTTCATTATCCATGCTACCCTTTAGCAAGATATAGTGCCCTTCCTTATCTCTTTTAATTAGATCAATTTTTGCTTTAGCTTGATCTGAGATCAGGATGGCTACCCCTGCTTTTTTGACTTCACCTGAAGCATAGTAGATTTTGCTCCAACCTTTTACCTTTAACCTGCATGTATCTCCCCACTTCAGGTGTGTTTCCTGTAAACAACATATTGTAGGATTCTGGCTTTTAATCCATTCTACTAACCGCTTCCTCTTTATGGGGGAGTTTACCCCATTCACATTTATGGTTGGAATGACCAATTCTGTATTACTTGCCATCTTGTTAACCCCAGTTTATGCTTTTCTCCCTTCTTTCTCCTTTCCCCCCTTTCCAGTATTAAGCTTGTGAGCACCACTTGCTTCTCACAGCTCTCCCTTTTTAGTATCCCTCCCCCCACCTTAGAGTTCCTCCTCCTATCTTACCCCTTTCCCTCCCAGTTTCTGTATTCCCTTCTTCTTAGCTTATTCCTTCCCTTTTCACTTTTCCTTTCTCACTTTTCAATGAGGTGGGAGAAGTTTCACTATAGATTGAATATGTCTTAAGATTTTTCACTTAAAGCCAATTCTGAAGGCAGTAAGATACCCACTATATTCATCCCCCTCCATTCTTCCTCTCAGATATAATAGGTTTCCTATGCCTCTTCATGAGATGTACTACCCCCACTTTACCCTTTTTCTGGTACAATATCCATTCCACATCAATTTCTAGAACAAGGTATACATGTATTCTTTATACATCTATATAGTCGAAATATAGTTCCCAAGATTAATCTTTACCTTTTTAGATTTCTCTTGAGTTCTATATTTGTAGATCAGACTTTTTGTTAAGTTCTGGCTTTTTCATCAGAAATAGATGAAATTCGCTTACTTCGTTGAATGTCCATCTTCTTCCCTGGAAAAAGATGCTCATTCTTACTAGGTAAGTTATTTTTGGTTGCATACCAAGTTCCTTAGCCTTTCAGAATATCATAATCCAGGCCCTTCGATCTTTTAATGTGGATGCTGCCAGATCCTGGGTGATCCTTATTGTGGCTCCTTGATACTTGAATTGGTTTTTTCTAGCCGCTTGCAATATTTTTTCCTTCGTCTGAGGGTTCTGGCATTTGGCCACTATATTCCTTGGTGTTTTGATTTTAGGATCCCTTTCAGTGGGTGATTGATGAATCCTTTCAATGTTTATTTTTTCCTCTGTTCCTATGACTTCTGGGCAGTTCTCTTTGATAATTTCCTGGAAAACAGTGTCCAGGCTCTTTTTTTCATCATGTTTTTCTGGAAGTCCAATGATTCTCAGATTGTCTCTCCTGAATCTGTTTTCCAGGTCTGTTGTCCTCCCCAGAAGGTATTTCACATTCTTTTCCATTGTTTGATTTTTTTGGATTTGCTTGACTGATTCTTCTTGTCTCCTCGAGTCATTCAATTCCAATTGTTCAATTCTGATTTTCAGTGAAGTATTTTCTTCACTCACTTTTTAAAAATCTTTTTCTAATTGTCCCATTGAGTTCTTTTGTTCTGTTGAATTTTTTTTCCATTTCGCCAATTTTGTTTTCCAGTTCACCAATCCTATTTTTCAAGGATTTTACTTCTTTATCCACTCTCTCTTTAACTGACTTCTCCAGGCTCTTTTGCCAAGCCTCCCTCTCCTTTTCCCAAGCTTCTCTCTCCTTTTGCCAAGCCTCACTCTGCTTTTCCCATTTTTCTTCTAGCTCCCTTGTGAGAGCCTTTTTAATCACTTCTATGAGGTTCATCTGTGCTGAGGAACAGATAATCTCCTCCTTTGGGGATTCACCTGGAGACAGTCTGTTTTTAGTCTCCTCAGGATTTAGAGTCTGCTCTCTATCTGTATAGAAGCTGTCAAGGGTTAAAGTCCTCTTCAGTTTCTTGCTCATTCTGTCTAATAATCAAAGATAAACTAGCAAAGAAAAACAGAAAAAAACTGGAGTCTTCCTTTGGGGGAGGGACTGGGTGGTGTTACCGAGCTTCCTCTACAGACTGCGGGGGGGGGGGAGGGGCAGCAGTGAGGCACTAGCCCTACTGTGCTGCTCCTGCGCTCTGTGATCCCAGAGTGTGCTGAGTCACTGTGGTGGGGGGAGGAGGGGCGGCCAGGTCCCGAGAGACTCCAGCTGTTTGGGGTTGTATTCTTCAGCCCTGGTGTTTTTAGCTTCTCTGCTGGGCTGCTGACTTGCTGCCAGAGCAAAGTACCCAGTCCTGTAGCGAAGCTCTCCCCGCAGAGACGGCTGCAATCACTCCCCACCCCCTCTCCAGTCTGCTCCCGTGCTCTCACTGCCGCTGCCGCCACCTGCGCCCGATCTAAAACCATCCCAGCCCTCCAGTAAAGACAGACCTTTCTTGGAGAATCTCAAGGATGGCTTCTCTTGGTAACTATTTCTGGATTTTTTTTTTTTTCAGTCAAGCATTAATTCAGAGGCTTGTAATGAAATGGATAGTGAGAGAAAGCATGGAGCTTACACAGCTGTGTGCCTCCTCTCTGCCATCTTAACCGGAAGTCCCCCATTAGAAATTTTAAAGTCCTAAAATAGAACAAAAATTTTTTTCACATTTCTGTGTTTTTTCTATTCTTTATTCAGACAATCATTAGAGTCGGCAGACTAATCCCTAGACTAGCTAAGAAAATGATACCAATCAATTAGTGAGAGATAGCTTCTTTAAAAGCAGCCAAGGGAGATTTATGGATATAAGACAAACATTTAGGAACTCCTTATACCAAATCCAAATGTCCAACACTCTATTCACTAGCTATATATATATATCTTCTTTTATTTAAAAAACATTCAGGTAAAGGATGCTTCACAAATAACTGAGGTAATAGTAACAATCAAAAATTAATTTTTGGAAGCTATTGGAGTTCGATGACTTGTGTAGTGTTGCACAGCTAATAAAAATCTGTGTTTTAACTCAAGTCCTAAATCTAGAGCCAGTGCTCTATCCAGTGCACCATGTGGCTATCTCCCAAGAAATATTAAAAGGAAGATTTAAATCTTGTATATAGCTTGTTTAGTCACTTTATTTGTTTATTTTTTGGTTTTATTTATTTTATTTTATTTTGGTTTCCTAAACTGGACTTACTTCTCTAATAATATTTCTTTAAAAAAAATCTGTTTCATCTGATTTAGGAAATAATTTAAGAAAGCTACCTAAATGTTATGTGTAGATAATTTTGATTAAATTAATTTTTTCTACAAACAAAAATAATGCAGACAAGATTAGAAGGGAAGCAATAAATTGGGAGAACATTTTTCCATTCAAAACTTTGGATAAAGGTCTCATTTCTAAAATATATAGAGAATTGACTTAAATTTATAAGAAATCAAGCCAATCTCTAATTGATAAGTGGTCAAAGGATATAAATAGACAATTTTCAGATGAAATAATTAAAACCATTTCTAGTCATATGAAAAGATACTCTGAATCACTATTGCTCCGAGAAATACAAATTTAAACAACTCTGAGTTATCACTACACACCTCTCAGATTGGCTAAGATGACAGTAAAAGAAAAAAAAAAAAGAACATCTGAGGGGAATGTGTGAAAACTGGGAAACTAATACATTTTTGGTGGAATTGTGAACTGATGCAACCATTCTGAAGAACAATTTGGAACTATGCTCAAAAAGTTGTCAAACTGTGCATATCCTTGGATCCAGCAGTGTTTCTACTGGGCTTATATCCCAAAGAAATCTTAAAGGAGAGAAATGACCCACATGTGCAAAAAATTTTGTGGCAGTTCTTTTTGTAGTAGCAAGAAACTGGAAACTGAGTGGATGCCTATCAGTTGGAGAATGGCTGAACAAGTTATGGTATATGAATAGAAATATTATTATTCTATAAGAAATGATCAGCAGGATGATTTTAGAGAGGCCTGGGGAGACTTACATGAACTGATGCTAAGTAAAATGAACAGAACCAGGAAATCACTATACATGGTAACAGCAAGATTATGTGATGATTAATTCTGATGAACATATCTCTTCTCAGCAATGACATAATTCCAAAATCTTGTGATGATGAGCTCCATCTACACCCAGAGAGTAGACTGTGGGAACTAAGTATGGAACACAACATATCATTTTCACTTTTGTTCTTTTCTTGAATTTAATTGTCTTTTTCATTTTTTTTTCCTTTTTGATGTGATTTTAATATGTATGCCTACATTGAATTTACACATATTTTGCCATGTTTAATATATTGAATTATTTGCCAACTAATGGAGGGGATGGAAAGAAAGGAGGAGAAAATTGGAACACAAGCTTTTGCAAGGGTCAATGTTGAAAATTTATCCTTGAATATATTTTGAAAATAAAAAGTTTGAATAAAAATAAAATAAATAAAAAACAATGAATAAGTTAAACAACAAACCATAGAAACAATATTTTCATCCAAGAAAATAACAAAAAATGAAATAACATACCAAAATTCATGGAATGCAGCCAAAGCAGTTCTTAAGTGAAATTTTATATCTTTAAATGCTTACATAAAAAAAATCTAGATAAATATGATAATTTAAGTGAAATGTAAATTAAGACAACTCTGAGGTACCATTTCACACCTCTCAGATTGGCTAAGATGACAAGAAAAAAATAATGATAAAATGTTCAGGAGGATGTAAGAAAACTCTTCATAGAGTTGTGAACTAATCAAAATATTCTGGAGAGCAATTGGCCACTATGTCCCAAGGACTATCAAATTTGCATACCCTTTGACTCAGCAATGTCTCTACTGGATCTGTATCCCAGTGAGATCATAAAAACAGAAAAGAACCTACATGTTCAAAAATATTTATAGCAGTTCTTTTTGTAATGGCAAGGACCTGGAAACTGATTGGGTGCTCATCATTTGGAGAAAGACTGAATAAGTGAGTTCATCTGAATGTAATGAAATCTTGCTATTTTATAAGAAACGATGAATTCAGAAACCCTGGAAAGACTTAAGTGAACTGATGCTAAGTGAAATGAGAACCAAAAGAACATTGCACATAGCAATACCATGATTTTGTGATGATCAATTGTGATGAACTTGACTCTTTTCAACAATGAGATGATTCAAGGTCATTTCAATAATCTTGTGAGAGAACTAGCCATCTCCATCCAGAAAGAGGATTGTGAAGACTTAATGTGGATCACAACATAGAAATTTCTTTTTTTTTCTCATTTTCCAATTTTAATCTGAATTTTCTTCCCAACATGCTATATGTGAAAATATGTTTAGAAGCATTGGATATGTTTAGCCTATATTACACTACTTTCTGTCTAGGGAATTATGTAGGGCCAGAAAGGAGAAAATTGGAACACAAGCTTTTGCAAGGGTCAATGTTGAAAATTTATCCTTGAATATATTTTGAAAATAAAAAGTTTGAATAAAAATAAAATAAATAAAAAACAATGAATAAGTTAAACAACAAACCATAGAAACAATATTTTCATCCAAGAAAATAACAAAAAATGAAATAACATACCAAAATTCATGGAATGCAGCCAAAGCAGTTCTTAAGTGAAATTTTATATCTTTAAATGCTTACATAAAAAAAATCTAGATAAATATGATAATTTAAGTGAAATGTAAATTAAGACAACTCTGAGGTACCATTTCACACCTCTCAGATTGGCTAAGATGACAAGAAAAAAATAATGATAAAATGTTCAGGAGGATGTAAGAAAACTCTTCATAGAGTTGTGAACTAATCAAAATATTCTGGAGAGCAATTGGCCACTATGTCCCAAGGACTATCAAATTTGCATACCCTTTGACTCAGCAATGTCTCTACTGGATCTGTATCCCAGTGAGATCATAAAAACAGAAAAGAACCTACATGTTCAAAAATATTTATAGCAGTTCTTTTTGTAATGGCAAGGACCTGGAAACTGATTGGGTGCTCATCATTTGGAGAAAGACTGAATAAGTGAGTTCATCTGAATGTAATGAAATCTTGCTATTTTATAAGAAACGATGAATTCAGAAACCCTGGAAAGACTTAAGTGAACTGATGCTAAGTGAAATGAGAACCAAAAGAACATTGCACATAGCAATACCATGATTTTGTGATGATCAATTGTGATGAACTTGACTCTTTTCAACAATGAGATGATTCAAGGTCATTTCAATAATCTTGTGAGAGAACTAGCCATCTCCATCCAGAAAGAGGATTGTGAAGACTTAATGTGGATCACAACATAGAAATTTCTTTTTTTTTCTCATTTTCCAATTTTAATCTGAATTTTCTTCCCAACATGCTATATGTGAAAATATGTTTAGAAGCATTGGATATGTTTAGCCTATATTACACTACTTTCTGTCTAGGGAATTATGTAGGGCCAGAAAGGAGAAAAATTGGAACACAAGGTGTTGCAAGATGGATGCATCAACTTTTTTTTTTAATAACTTTTTATTGACAGAGCCCATGCCAGGGTAATTTTTTACAGCATTATCCCTTGCACTCACTTCTGTTCCAATTTTTCCCCTCCCTCCCTCCACCCCCCTCCCCCAGTTGGCAAGCAGTCCTTTACAGGTTGAATAGGTTACAGTATATCCTAGATACAATATATGTGTGCAGAACCGAACAGTTTCCTTGTTGCACAGGGAGAATTGTATTCAGAAGGTATAAATAACCTGGGAAGAAAAACAAAAATGCATTCAGTTTATATTCTTTGGGTGTAGCTGCTTCTGTCCATCCTTGATCAATTGAAACTGAATTAGCTCTCTTTATTGAAGAGATCCACTTCCATCAGAATATATCCTCATACATTATCGTTGTTGAGGTAGGATAATGATCTCCTGGTTCTGCTTATTTCACTTAGCATCAGTTCTTGTAAGTCTCTCCAAGCCTTTCTGTATTCATCCTGCTGGTCATTTCTTACAGAACAATAATATTCCATAACATTCACATACCACAATTTACTCTTCCATTCTCCAATTGATGGGCATCCATTCATTTTCCAGCTTCTAGCCACTACAAACAGGACTGCCACAAACATTTTGGCACATACAGGTCCCTTTCCCTTCTTTAGTATCTTTTTGGGGTATAAGCCCAGTAGAAACACTGCTGGATCAAAGGGTATGCACAGTTTGATAACTTTTTGAGCATAGTTCCAAATTGCTCTCCAGAATGGCTGGATGTGTTCACAATTCCACCAACAATGTATCAGTGTCCCTGTTTTCCCACATCCCCTCCAACATTCCGCATTATCTTTCCCTGTCACTCTAGCCAATCTGACAGGTGTGTAGTGGTATCTCAGAGTTGTCTTAATTTGCATTTCTCTGATTAACAATGATTTGGAGCATATTTTCATAAGGCTATAAATAGTTTCAATTTCTTCATCTGAGAATTGTCTGTTCATATGCTTTGATCATTTATCAATTGGATAATGGTTTGATTTCTTATAAATTAGAGTCAATTCTCTATATATTTTGGAAATGAGGCCTTTATCAGAACCTTTGACTGTAAAAATGTTTACCCAGTTTATTGTTTCCCTTCTAATCTTGTCTGCATTTGTTTTGTTTGTACAAAAACTTTTCAATTTCATATCATCAAAATTTTCTATTTTGTGGTCAATAGTGATTTCTAGTTCTTCTTTGGTCATAAATTCCTCCCTCTTCCACAGGACTGACAGGTAAACTATCCTATGAGCTCTCGATTTATTTATAATCTCATTCTTTATGCCTAGGTCATGAACCCATTTTGACTTTATCTTGGTGTTCGGTGTTAAGTGTGGGTCAGTGTTTAGTTTCTGCCATACTAATTTCCAATTTCCCAGCAATTATTGTCAAATAATGCATTCTTATCCTGAAAACTGGGGTCTTTGGGTTTGTCAAACACTATATTATTAAACTTATTGGCTATTTTGTCCTTTGAACCTAACCTATTCCATTGATCAACTAGTCTATTTCTTAGCCAGTACCAGATGGTTTTAGTAACTGCTGCTTTATAATATAATTTTAGATCTGGTACAGCTAGGCCACCTTCATTTGATTTTTTTTTTCATTAATTCCCTTGAAATTCTTGACCTTTTGTTTTTCCATATGAACTTTGTTGTTATTTTTTCTAGGTCATCAAAATAGTTTTTTGGGAGTCTGATTGGTATAGCACTAAATAAATAGATTAGTTTAGGTAGCATTGTCATCTTTATTATATTTTCTCACCCAATCCAAGAGCATTTAATATTTTTCCAGTTGGTTAGATGAGACTTAATTTGTGTGGAAAGTGGTTTGTAGTTTGAGGCATCAACTTTTTAAAATAAAAAAAAGCTATTTTTATTTAAAATACTTTGGCTTATGTGGGAAAAGGACAAGTACTTTACAAATATTAATTTATTGATCTTCATAACAAACTTGGGCAGTATATACTATTGCTATTCATATTTGACAAATAAAAAAAATGAAGAAATCAGAAGTTACTTGATTTGTTCAGGACCACATAACTGGTAAATATAAAATTTGTACTTCAGTCATCTTAACTCAAATGCTGTATCCACTGTATTATTTAGTTGCATCTAAAAATGTTCACTATTCCATAAGTTGATTTGCATATTTAATAACATATCATCACATTTACTAAAACATCAATTATATTTTTAAGAACTTGAATGTTTTAAAAGTTAAAACATTTAGAATCTCAATGGGGAATAATGAAATATTATACAAATGAACCAAGAGCCATGTCATTACCAAATTTAAAGCTATGTTATATACTAATAGGTAACAAAATTTTTTATTTCTGTTTAAGAAAAAAATAGACTATTAGAATAGATGGAAAAGACTAGGTATACAAAACCAGAATATTCAAAACAGTAGGTGAATGTTTGATAAGTCCCCAAACAAAAATGAGCGTGTGAAATAGACTCTCTTTTAGAAAGAGCTGATGGGAAAATTATCAGTAATTTGGTTAAAATGAAAATTTGATTAACATCATATTTTATGTATCAGAATAAGCTCAAAGTGGATACATTATCAGAATACAAAGATTCATGTTAAAAAGAAAAAGAGAGGATATAATTATACATTTGTAACTTTTCCTAGTCTGTCAATGATGGTTTCTTGATTAAACAGGATATACAAAATAATAAAAGATAAAATATAATTTTGTTACATAAAATTAAATATATTGTGCACAACTGAAATAAAAAAGCAGAAAATAAATTGTAGGGTGAAAATATTGATTTGATTCTTATAGCATCTATTGAAAGTAAATGATATAATTTTCATCTTTTTTTCATCATTTTGCAAATGAGGAAAAAGACTAAAGGAGGGTAAGTTATTTGTCCAGATAGCTATATTGCCTGGGAAAATGTTTCAACTCAATATAAAAATCATATAAGAAAATACTATAAGCTTTTAGAAGCAATAACTATATCTTATATATGTATAGATATGTGTGTATGTGTGTGTGTGTATATATATATACATATATATATATACACACATATATAAACATACATATATATACCCATACATATATATATACATACATACATATATATATATATACATATATATATATATATATAATTATATAAAATTCATCCAAAATTTTAAGGTACAGATGATTGTTTAGAATGTTCTCCAAACAATAAAAAATAACTGAAATTAAAACAATTGTTTTATTAAATCTATTAAAAATATAAACAAAAGCTGATATAAAATAAACTTTTCCTTAATTTTCTCTTCATATCATGAAAATTAACATTGTTGAAATAAGAATATTCACTCTTACAGGGCCTTTTTGAAAATCAGATATGAAAAAGTCGATGTAAACTTATGTTAGGATTGATTTGAAACTATTCTACTCTTTCTATGACTGTAGTAATCATAATTTCCTTCTTTTCATACTTAGGAAGCTTAGAGAGAATGCTGTATAGGTAGCAAGAAACAGATGTATGCATTGGGATTATACGTTATAAATATTTCACTTTTGGATTGCCTGCTGACTTTAGAGGAGCAGAGAAGGAAGTTGTGGAATTTTCAGAACATTGTTTTTTCAATTCATTTTTTAAAAAGTTTGCACCATGTTTGCAGTAGCATTTCTATTTAAAAAAATATTAGTGGGTCAAGTAAAATGATTTTGTTTTGAAGAAGTTTTAGAGATCTTTTTTCCTCTTAGGTATCCTTTCCTGTATTTTTCTGTTTTCAACATTTTGTGTATGGTTGTGAAAGGAAATACAATGAGCTGCTTGAATTCTTGGGAGTAAAAATACTAAAAACTCATGTAGTGATGGATCTGACTCAAAATTAGCAATCATTGTTCACTTAATTATGAGTTAAGAAACTAAATTTCATGTTCTGCATTTGTCACTAACTGTGACTCAACATTAGTCATATCAATCAACATCTTTATACTTCTCTTTTCTTAGCTCCAAAACTAGAACAGCAATATCCATTCTATGTATATGATAGGAAAGTTGTGACGCTAACACACTCAATCAATAAATAAACATTTATTATGTACAGAACCTGTGCCCACCATTGAAAATGGAATAAAATAACTAATGCTACAACTAACTAATTACTACAAAAAGTCTTCGGTTCCAGGCTTGATTGTTACATTTTTTAGTTATGTTATCTTGGGCATATCATCAAATTACCCTCAATTTCAGTTGTTTTATCTGTAAAATATATAGTTGAATTATGTTTTCCACAGAGTTGCTATGAAGATTAAATATTAGAATGTGAATGTGATAACTTAATAACATAATTTGCTAAACTTTGTTTTATAACTAAATCATCATTAATATCATTATTGAAATCATTATTATGATTCCTTAATGAAAATTGTATAAAATTGTTAACAATATGTAGCCTTTTTTCTGTTTTCTCAGTAGATTGTTTTTATTACAGCTTTTTATTTACAAGATATATACATGGGTAATTTTTTCAGAATTGACAATTGCAAAATTTTTTGTTCCAATTTTTTCCTTCCTTGCCCCTACCTCCCCCACATGGCAGGTAGACCAATACATGTTAAATAACAATATGTAGACTTTTCACTAAAACTTGTACAAAATGGTTTTATAAAAGCATGGCTTATAGAATGACATTAATGGCAGTTAGTTGCATAGGATTAATATAAATGAGAAGGTAAACTGGACAATTTGCATGCTTAGTGATAAGATGAACATTATAGCACATTTATTATCTTTTTGGTGAATGAATCAAAAAAAAGTATTAATAAGTTATTTATTGCCAGAGATATTATTTTGACTATATTAGTACATATTAGTATTTAATTCTTTGTTTCTAAGGAAAATTACCTTTATCTCTGTCTCTCTGTTTTCCTGTGTCTCTGTCTTTGTCTCTCTCTTGCATCTTTCTTCTTTCCTTTGATGACTGTGCTAGCACCTAGGATACCCCAGAATCAGCTGGAGTCAGGATAAGCAAAAGTCCTTAGACTTTATTCTTGGTCTTTAGGGGTAGAAGTGAACAGGATGGAAGAAGAATCTCCACAACTGCCTTCTTTCTCATCCACTGCAAAGAATGACCTTGGTTAGTCTTATTCTACCCCCTAATCCCTCCTACAATCCTCTGCATACACCAATCATTGAGCTAGCACAAGATAGTGGGAAGGGTCATTTTCCAAGCATATGTCCATAGAGTATTGTCCAATTGATAATTAGCCCTAAGTGTTTGAACTGACCTCAGTGCAATGACTCAAGTATTTCAGCTCTTTACACTTTCCTTCTTTTATTTTTTGGGAGAGTTATCAGTTTATTTTTCAACATTTTATTGAATGTGATTTAGAAGCCTCAAAAATTCACACTTTTTCCTCTTAGGTCAGAAAGGTAAATAATTCTATACAGAGCTATGAATGGAAATTTTCTATCATCCTTTCAGGGGTTAGAAAATTAAATATATCACTAGAAATATTTAATTGATATTTAAAGCTAGGAAAAACTTCTATCTTTTAGAATGTTATATCTTAGCAGGAAATCTGACATTTGTACAGATTGAATGTTCCAAAATAATTAATTTATATCTAGATCATGATTTTGAGACTGAAAATTAATTTTATATTAAGCTTGCATTAGATTGTTATATCAATTATTAGCTCAAAGTAACATCAAAACATCCCAGCATCTGGAAGGGAATTTAAAAATTCACTCTTGAGCGAGCTCAAAATACAGCAAAAATGAAAGTCTACCAGATACTATTAGTATATAAAGGGATAATGGGAGTAAAAAAACAACAGCAAGAAACAACATATCTGTACTGTATGGATTACCTCAGTGACATTAGAAAAAGTGGTAATTGTTGAGTTTAACAAAACAAACAAGATAAGAGAAAAAAAAATCTACTCAATCTGCTAGATCAGAGACTAAACTTTCTAAGTGCTAAATTTGTGCATTTCTTTTTAAAGGACCTTTGATTGTTCTTTATGCCATATTACTGTTTCAGAGCACAGCAGCCATCCAACTTAGAATATATGATGTGAATTTTCTCTAGTTAATTTTAAAATAATTCAATTTTATGTACCATTTTTGCACAAAGTTCATGATAATATAAAATAAACAGAAAACAGATGGTTAGGTTTTTATGTTTTGGACACTAAGCACATTCTTTATAGTAAAGTAGCAATTAAAAGTTCAGCAGTAGTAGTATTGAATAAAAGATGATTATTAAGTAAATCATTGCTTTTTGAGAAATTTGGGCTTGAGGGATAGTGGCAAAGGAGAAATAAAGAGAATATGAAAATTTGGTAAAGTATGTTCTAATGTGAATTTGAATAGAATATTATTTATCTTCTGTCTCTCCAGAGCTTTGTTTTCCAAACATGGCTACCTCTCATATGACAATGAAATGGGAATATAGTAGGAATATGTTGAATGATTATCAGTTGTACTTGAAGACCAAAAATTTTTGGATGAACAATTTTGTGGAAATGAGCTTTATGTTGTTAGTAACTAAGACATATATAATTAAATTGATGTGGCAAAATTTAGTAATTAGTTTGATAGTATGGAAGTTGACCAACTTTATGATAATGGAATTAATGTTTCATATTACTGGAGAAAATGTTTTGACTGATGCTCTTCTATTAAGAAAATCTAAGGAAATTAAAATTTCCTTACTGAAACTTATTAAGAATTATTTTTGTTTTGTATTTTATTTTTCCCAATTATATGCAAAACAATTTTTAAACATTTGTTTTCAAAACATTGAATTCCAAATTATCTCTCTTCCTCCTTTTCCATTCCAAACTAAAATCAATGTTACATGCAGAAGTAGAAGCTTATTCTGAGAAGAAGAAAGTATACATTTTCAAATGAGATATCTATTTTAATAATAGGCAAAAATGACACTTTTTGGGATGTTCAAAAGCACATCCAATTACAATTATTGACAAGTAAAGCCGTCATGTCCAATGACCTCAAAGTAGCTATCAGCAATAGTAGACCACAGAGATTCCTGACAATAGTGAAATTCCAAAAATTTTCCTTGGAAAATCAGGTAGTATGCTCCTAGTACAGGAAGAGTTAAAAAAAAATTATGTTGAATCTACAATTGTCTTTTATCCTCCAACATCTTATATATGATTATTTTCTACAGCAATAAGATGATGTAAATATTGTTAATGAATTCTGGGATATATTCTGGGATATATGGACACATGTGTCCAAATGCATTTATATATGCATATCCCAAATACATGTATTTGTGTGTTTTGAAATCTTATCTGAAATGCCACTAAGCATTAACTAGCTCTTGATGAACAGAATTTTGAAATGGTAGTGAAGAGATTTTATTTCAAAGATTCTTTCTTTCATTTTCTATTTGTATAACTATGGATATGACTCAGTTTTCCTATATCTCATTTCTAAAATACTTATATTTTATGTGCTCATTTGCACCATATTTTTAGTTTCATATTTAAAATGAAAGTGTTAGACTGATAGTATCTAATATAGATAGAGATTTACCTTATTGTGTTATAAAATTATTTCATGGTGGGCAGCTGGATGATGTAGTGGAAAGAATATTGGCCCTGGAATCAGGATAACCTGAGTTTAAATTTGGCCTCGGACACTTAAATTACTTAGCCTCAATAGCTTAGAAAAAAAAAAAAAAAAAAAAACAAGAAAATTAAAATTCTTTATGAAAATATAAATGATAATGATAAATAAAATATAAATGTGCCATCTTTGATTGTTTCTTATAGAACAATAAGGCTCCATTGTATTCATATACCATAACTTATTCAGCCATTCTCCAACTTATGGGCATTCACTCAGTTTCCAATTCCTTGTCACTACAAAAATGTCTGCCACATTTTTGTACATGTGGGTTTTTTCCCATTTTTGGATGTAGGCCCAGCAGAGACACTGTGGATCAAATGGTATGCAGTTTGATAGCCTTTTAGTTACAGTTCTAAGTTGCTCTCCAGAATTGGATCAGTTCACATGTCCACCAACAATGTATTAGTGTCTCCCTCCAATATTCATCATTATGTTTTCATATTATCTTAGCCAATCTGAGAGTTGTAGAGTGCTTTCCAGAATTGTCTTAACTTTGCATTACTCTGATCAATAGTGATTTAGAGTATTTTTTCATATGATTAGAAATGGTTTTAATTTCTTCATCCGAAAATTTTCTGTTCATATGCTTTGACCATTTATCAATTGGAGAATGACTTGTATTCTTATAAATTTGAGTTAATTCTCTATATATTTTAAAAATGAAATTTCTATAAAAATTATTGGATGTAAAGATTTTTTTTTTCAGTTTTATGCTTTCCTTCTAATCACACCTGCATTAATTTTGTTGGTACAAAACCTTTTTAAATTAATATAATCAAAATTATCACTCTAGTTCTTCTTTGGTCACAAATTCCTTCATTCTCCACAGATCTGAGAGGTAGACTATCCTTTGTTCTTCTAATTTGCTTAGAGTATCACTTTTTATGTCTAAATTACAAATCTATATACCATACTTGGTGTACACAGAGCTCCTCAAACTACGGCTTGCGGGCCAGATGTGGCAGCTGAGGCAGTTTATCCCCCTCACCCAGGGCTATGAAGTTTCTTTATTTAAAGGCCCACAAAAAAAAAAAAAGTTTTTTGTTTTTACTATATTCCGGTCCTCCAACAGTCTGAGGGACTATTGGCCCCCTATTTAAAAAGTTTGAGCACCTCTGGTGTAGGACATTAAGTACTGGTGGGATAATATCATTAAAATTTTATAAAATTAAGATGCAAGAAAGAAATGGGAGAAAAATCAAGGGATAAATGGAATGTTGCAAATTATCTGCCATAAAAAGAGATGAGAAAAAGCTTTTGAAGTGGAGAGGAAGAAGACTCCAGGATGAAGTCCTGAATAGGATGAAGAGGATGAGCCAATAAACCTTACTCTGATCAGAAGTGGCTCAAAGAAGAAATAAATATGCATACTTAATGGGTCTATAAAAATCTACCTTACCCTTGAAGAAAATAGGAGAGTAAGGGGACATGAGAATTGGGGAGGGTGATAAAAGATAAAACATATTAAGGGAGGGAGTGATCAGCACCAAAGCACTTTTGAGAAGGATTAAGGTGAAAGGAGAGAGAGAATAAATGGGGGAAAATACAGTGAGCAATAATCATTAATTTTTTTTTGTAGACCTTTGATAAGGTCTCATTTGTCAAAAATAGAGAGAATTTAGTCAAATTTATTTTTGAAAAAGTAAGTCCCATGCTTCAATTGATAAATCATGAGAAGATATGATCTGTGTCCAAAGAACTATAAATTCATGTATATCTTTTCACTGAACAACATCACTACTATGCATGAATACCAAAAGAGATTTAAAAAAGGAAAATGATCTAGTACAAAATATTCATAGTATCAATCTTCTCAGGGCAAAAAAAAATAAAAATTGAGGAGATGCCCATCAGTTTGGGAATGGCTCAATAAAATGTGATGTGTCTTTGTGATGGAATGTTATTTTTCTCTGGCAAATGATGAATAGGATGCTTTCAGAGTAAAAAACAAGCAAACATAAAATCTGGAAAGCACTCCATGAAATTAATCAAAGTGAAAAGTGCTATGTATAAAATAATCATAATGTTACACTGGGATGACCAGTGTAAATGACTTTACTATTCTTAGTAGTGCAATCGTCCAGAACTACTTTGAAGAACTTAGGATGAAAAATTCTATGCATATACAAAAAGGAACTGATTGTATTTGAATGAAGATTAAAGCATTTTTTTTCCTCTATATCATTCTTTATTTTTAATTTAATTTTTCTTGAGAGTTTTAGTTTTCATTAGGGTGGGAAATCTATATTTCCTTTCACAATTTAACTTTTTATAACTTGTGCAACTTCAAATGTGTTTTCTTAATTGTGGTTGTGCATACAGGAGCAAATATTGAACTCAAAAAATTTAAAAACAAATGTAAAAAAAAACTTTTCAAAACATTAAGTGGTGAAAACAAATAAAATTTAAGCTGTCAAAAAAAAGGATAGGAGAAATATATTTTCCTTCCTTATTTTCAGAGAAACTGTTGGTATATATATTTGTATATGCTGTCAGATTTATTGTTGTATTGATTAATTTTGGAACCATTCTTCCACTCTTTTAATTCTTATTTTTACAAGGAATGGGCCTCATTTGGAAATGAAAGTAGTATAGAATAAAAGAGATCAACTATGCATCTTAAATGTTAGGGGAAAAAAAACAACTATGATCCACTCTAAAATTTAGTTTGACAACACCAAGCAAATTTCACTAGAAAAAGGCAAAAATTCTTATGGACATTGATACCATCATATACTTCTGTCATGGTCTTTTCTAGTCAAAAGACATTACTCTAGAGCAGTGATGTGAAAGCTCCCACTTTTTTAAGATACACAAAATCATTTGTATAATCAACCAGAGGTGATGATGAGCTGAAAGCTAGGTATTTCCCACTGTTTGACTTCTACATATCAGTAGTTTTGTATGGTACATGAATGATATTATAAATATGCAAATGACCATGGGCAAAGAAATTGTCCCCCACTCCTGGTCTAGATAATACCATTATCCCTGAGTACAATGGTCATAGAGAAGCCAGATAAGTGAAACATGATCACCCATTTCTTGACAATTTCATTTGATGATAAAGAGATCTTAACAGAAAGGAACATTATTTTTCCATTGCCATCAAGTTATTGGTGATAGCAGCAATCTGGCAGAAGAGCTATATCCTCTTTGGCTATTTGTTCTTCATTTTTGAAGATAACCATTTGTATCATGGATTTATATTTTAACTAGTGTATGGATTAGATTTAAGTGAGGTAGGTTGCACAAAGGCATCAGTTGCATTCTCTCTTCCAGAGTTATTCAAGTGCAGTAAAAAGATTAAAAAAAAAAAAATAGTGAAATTCACATTGAAGAAATGCTGTTAATTAACCAGAATTTAATCATCCTTCATAAAATTCTTATTGTTGTATAATAGTGACCTGATAATTTACCAATAAAACACAAACTCTGATGGCTTTTTCTATGCTGGACATTTATCCTGCTTTACAGTTGCTGATCTGGACAAGATTCTGTAGATATAGTTGTTGGGTAAAAAAGTACAGGACTTAGGAATGATTATGTCCAAGACCAGCTGTAGGAAGAAATGACAATGGCAACCAAAATAGAAGTAAGTTTCTTGATTTCTTATCTAATATCATGATTAATTTTAAACTATCTCTCATTCCCAAAATTCTTAGGTGATATTTCAAGCCAAAATTATTACAACATTATTCAGCAATGCAAAAGAGAGCAAGGACTTTTATAAAGAAGTATGGCACCATGCAGATCTTTCTATTTGATTTTCTACCTCTGATTTCACAAGCAATCAGCTTGCTAGCCTGGACTTTCTTCAAAAGGGAGATTCTTGACATGAAGAGAGATTTGAAAAGACACATTTTAACTAGTTACGCAAGGAGAAAAAGGGACCATATAGAACAAAGAAAACATCATTAAAAGTACTGGCAACTACACTCAGAGAGACAGAGGACTGTGGGAACCCGATCACAACATAGCATTTTTATTCTTTTTTTTTTGTCATTTGTTTGAATTTTATTTTCTTTCTCATTTTTTCCCTTTTTGATCTGATTTTTCTTGTGAAGCAAGATAATTGTATAAATATGTATGTCTATATTGGATTTAACATATATGTTTACCACATTTAACACATATTATATCACCTGCCATCTAGGGGAGAGGCTGAGGGGGGGATTGGAATACATGGTATTACAAGGGTCAATATTGAAAAATTATCCTTGCATATATTTTGAAAATAAATTAAAAAAAAAAACTTCAACAAAAAAGTACTGGCAAAACTTTTCTCATTTGTGGGGTTATTTTGATCAACTAATGACCTCCTATTTTTTGGTGGCATATTTTATAAGAGTTTATTATACTTATTTTTAGGTTTAAATTTTATTAATTTTTTACCTCAATGTGAAGAGACATGTAAGACAATGTAGCTCAAAAGTCAGTATCTATTTTCTGTTTTATCAGAAAATATCTTTGTGGAAGGTAGGAGTAGAAAAACAAAGGTATAAATTCTTGTTTCTTAATTCAAATATATTCAGTATTAATTGAATCATTGGGTTTCTACCATTTACAATAATTTTAATTTATTTCTCACTATCAACAAGGATTATTTATCATCTAATTAAATTATTTTGTAATTAGATTTTGAAATCTTGCTTCTATCCTCCAGTGCTTTGCAAAATGTTGAGAACAAATGGGAAGGGCTCATTTTACAGCAACAACATATAAAGGAGAACAAAATGCACAAACTCTAGGTTAAGCTGTAATTTATTTTTTATCCATTTACATTGTAATGAATGTCGTAAAACATGCTCTTAAGCAACAATTTTCGCATAATAGGTCCTTGAAATTCCATTTGTTAAATAACTTACTTAACTTTTATATAAATAATTCAATTCATGACATTCAGATATGCAGCCTTCATTTAAGTATTGTGTTGTTTTGTTTAGTTCTGTCCAACTTTTCATGATACCATCTGGATTTTTCTTGACAAAGATAATGTATTCTCCAGCGTATTTTGCAGATCAGAAAGCCAAGATAAACAGTATTAAGTGACTTTCCCAGGATCACATAGATGGTAAATATTTGAGGCCAGATGTGAACTCAAGTATTCCTGACTATAACCCTGGTACTTGTTTTACTCTTTCAGCTAACTGCCCAAGTAAGTGTATTGATAAGCAATAATAAGTTAAAAAAAACATAATTTACCTAAAAGTTTAAAAAATAATTTACTAAATTGCAAAGGAGATATAGAACCTGTTTAAAAATATGTCAAATGTGTGACTACTAACAAATATACTAATGTGCTTAGGAATTTTTGTGTAATATTCCTCTTCAAGGGTAAAGAATAAATCTAAAACTATCCTAAATAGCATTCATTTAAAAGAACTAAAAAATGTCAAGAAATGATTTTTCATTAAGTGGGACATAGATTTTCAGAAGCAACTAACTAAAATGGTTCTGGGTAGAGAAGACTCAGTTCAATTGATCTTGCCTTGTGTTTTATGATAGACAGAATCATTTATTGGATGTATGAGAATTAACTTCTATGTAAATAAGATTAGGGTTATTCAAGTAATATGCTTTCAATGCATTTCTACACATTTACAAAATTCTTTAAAATAAATTATCTATTTAATATGTAAATAGTGGTGATAAAGTATATAAAAATAAGAGAACTGATAAGTTTATGTTTTTTAACCTTTCTAATCTATTCTGAATGTTTTGCAGAGGTCCTCCTAAAGTGTAAAATAGCAAAAAATAAAATAAATAGAGAGAAGGATAAAAGTCACAGGTAAATCATAGCCCTGGCTAGCAGATTGGATTTTTTTTTTTTAATCAGACACAGTTAACTTGTAAGCCTTCAACTTCCTTGGGATATGAAGCCCTATTTATATACTCTTTATCATTTTTAGATTAATAACCTCTTGCCTTACTTTTTTGTGCTTAATCATATCATAATTCCTTGCTTAAAGTTTTAAAGAATACTTGTTCCCTTTCACAATTTTTCTTTCTCTATTAGCATGTCATTCCTTATACAGGTTTTATTATTCACATGGATCTTTTCATTTATTAAATGCAATTACTATGACATAATTTTTAACTCTTTATAAAGCATTCATATTTCTGGACACTAACTAAACTACTTCAAAGAATTCAATGTTTAACAACTATAACATTTATGGTGAAGCTATTTACTCATACTGATTGAATCAAGCAACAGAAGCTGTATTCAAGCTTAATGGGAAAAAATTGAGGATAGAGAAAAAAAGTGATTTCAGAGTATTGAATTAATGGGGTTTGTGAATAAAGAATTGTAGATCAAAAAGAGATATAACTTTATAGCACTATTCTCTAGATCATAATAGTTTTAGCTAAATTATGATAAATGACATCTTAAGGCTTTTAAAGTTCCCTGGATATGGGAGGGTATCAGGAATCTTTATGACATAGCACAAGAAGACATTAATCTAATTTAATTGTATTAAAATCTGTGGTTGAAGTAAATGACAATTACTCTCAGTCTGGAAAAGTGTATTATTTCTATCCCAAAATCACCATCCACACATAGGCAAAGGCCTATTAGAAACAATGAGATTGTAACCAGTACCCTTATATGAGGCTAGCTAAAAAGTTACAGAACACAAATGACACCTTTAAAAAGCACAGTTGATCTTGCCTTGCTGACTCTAGCTCTATTGTCCCAAAGATATTTCTTGTTAAAAATGCTGAGCTCTGCACCTGTTTTTCTATAGGTATAACTCAGTCACTAGAAAGATCCCACCTTGGTGGGAATGGCTGTTATTGTTCAAGCTTATACTAAGAAACAAAAGTTATTGCCTTCAGCCTGGAAGTAAAAGCAGTCTTGTTGAGATTGTATGTTGCAGTAATATAAATAGCCCAACTTACTGTGTTTGGCTGTGTGAATGGTATCCTGGAGTGTATAGATATATCATAATTATATGCTTTTTAATCAAATTTGAGTTTCAGTTGGAAGTTAAAAGTGAATTTCTTCATAGATAGAGCTGAATATATTGATTTTGAAAAGGAAGATTTACTATTACATGTCCCTAATGAAAGGCGATTATAAAGATCAGGGGAGGTTAAGTTTATTGGTGATGAAGAGATGATAATCTGATCATTGAAATCCAAAGATAATTGGGATATATATTTTTAAATGATGTAGATATTAATTGGGGGAAAATGCAGAGGTCATAATAAGAAAAACTTTAAGCTTTTTTTCTGGATTTCTTAATCTGGGGCCCTTATTCATGCTGTTTTCCTTTTAAAATTATTTTGATGTCCCTGTTATTTACTGGATACATTTAATATTTTATGGAATATCAATTCCTTGTGGAAAACTACCTAAACAGGAGATGAGCATGAATCTTTTAAAAATAATTTTCATGTTCAGTCTTCAAGATCTCCCTTTAGCCAATCAATCATGTTATTATAATACCTAATTACTTCACTCCCATAAAAAAAAATTGGTCCATATACTTCATCCTTTCTGTCTTATTTATAGAGTCATAGATCTCATATTAGAAGGCACTTTAGAAGCCAAATAGCAAATCTTCCAATCCCTTTTATAGATGAATCTAATCATGTTCCTTTGCCTGATTTAATACTGCATAACCCAAATTCCCTTTTGCAAGCATGTCCCCAGTTCACCAAAACTGGCATAGTTTGACATTTTGCCATGGACATAAGAGGAATACACAGGCCACACAAAAAGGGAAAGTTGCAAGGGCAAAGAGAATTGTATTATTCCTGTCAAATTTTATTATTGGCAGGAATTGAATTTAGTCAAATTGTAAGTGTGATGTATAACAGCGCAGATATTATGTGACATCCTAGTTTGTATTCTTGTTATGTCTATTAGATTTTGTGAGACCCGAAGTGACAAAAGTAAAAAAAAAATAGTTGAACTCTAATGTTCTTTGACATGTTCTAATGTCCTGCACTTTTCTAGAAACATTGAGCCAGCTTCCCAAGAGCTTGATCTGTAATTCTGTGTAAATTAATACTTTCCTATAGAAAATATCTTGCAGAATGTGTGGCAAAAAATAAAATAAGGTATTGGAACAAATGGCAACTTAAAAAAAAAGGTTAATTATTCACAAATGAACATTTCAGTATATAAAGAAAAAAAAATAATGTTCTCTAGCTCTTGTTTGATCACAAATTCTTTCCTTCTCCATAGATTTGACAGCTAAACTACTCTTTTTTTCTCCTGATTTTCCTATGATATCATTTTATATATGTAAATCACAATACCTCTTTGACCTTGTTTTTGGTATAGAATATGATATGTTGGTTTGTGCTTAATTTCTGCTATATTATTTTCAGTTTTCCCAGAAGCTTTATGAAATAGTAAGTTCTTATCCAAATGCAGGAGTCTTTGGGTTTATTAAATAATCGATTACTATAGACATTTATTACTCTGTTTTGTGTACCTAATCTATTCTACTGATATACCACTTTATTTCTTACACCACAATAATTTTTGATTATTACCATTTTATAATATAGTTTTAGATCTGGTTCCACTAGGTCACTAGAAAGAAAAAAAAATAGTTTGCATATGAAACAATTAAAATGTTTACATATTCTTGAGAATCCAATTGCTAAGAATAGTAATGATTTCATATAAATCTGATAAATGAATTATGAAATCAATTCCCGCACAATTCTATATGAGAGAAGATATCATTAATGGCTATAAGACATTCCCACAGAATTTCCCCAGTTCTTTCATCAGTTAGTGTATAACATTCTTAAATGCCATCAGATAGTTCATTTCCAGTTAGTTCAATAGACATTCCAGTAGACTAAAAATTGGGTTCTCATCAGCCATTTCTAATAACAATTAATGTATGTTCGCAATAAAAACTGCAGAATTCTTTAAGTATTGTGAAATTGTTTTCTTTTTTTTTAATTTTTATTTAATGATGACTTTATATTGACAACATTATCCCTTGCACTCGTTTCTTTTCCGATTTTTTTTCCCCTCCCTCCCTCCACCCCCTCCCCTAGATGGCAAGCAGTCCTTTATATGTTGGATACGTTGCAATATATCCTAGATACAATATATGTTTGCAGAACCGAACAGTTCTCTTGTTGCATAGGGAGAATTGGATTCAGAAGGTATAAATAACCCGGGAAGAAAAACAAAAATGCAGATAGTTCACATTCGTTTCCCAGTGTTCGTTCTTTGGGTGTAGCTGCTTTTGTCCGTCATTTATCAATTGAAACTTAGTTATGTCTCTTTGTCATAGAAATCCACTTCCATCAAAATATGTCCTCATACAATATCATTGTCCCAGCTGCATACAGCTCTATTCTCCCCAATTGTAATTCCCTTCTGCCATCAGGTTGCTTCCTGGCTGGTTGACTGTGTAATCCCCTTCTCCCATCATATGGCTTTCTGGCTGATTGGTCATGTCTGGGTACTGGACTTCTAGGCACTCTCTGAGTGCACCATTGGCTGCCATCATGCCCCAAGTGTTTTTTGCCTTGGGCCCTGGGGCTGGGCCCCTCATCCCGTTTCCCTGAATCTGTCTGCATTCTGAGGCCCAATGGAAGCCTCTGTTGCATTTTGGACATGGGGCTCATTTCACTTAGCATCAGTTCATGTAAGTCTCGCCAGTCCTCTCTGTATTCATCCTGCTGGTCATTTCTTACAGAACAATAATATTCCATAACATTCATATACCACAATTTACCCAGCCATTCTCCAATTGATGGGCATCCATTCATTTTCCAGTTTCTAGCCACTACAAATAGGGCTGCTACAAACATTTTGGCACATACAGGTCCCTTTCCCTTCTTTAGTATTTCTTTGGGATATAAGCCCAATGGAAACACTGCTGGATCAAAGGGTATGCACAATTTAATAATTTTTGGGCATAATTCCAGATTGCTCTCCAGAATGGTTGGATTCGTTCACAACTCCACCAACAATGCAATAGTGTCCCAGTTTTCCCGCATCCCCTCCAACATTCATCATTATTTTTTCCTGTCATCTTAGCCAATCTGACAGGTGTGTAGTGGTATCTCAGAGTTGTCTTAATTTGCATTTCTCTGATCAATAATGATTTGGAACACTCTTTTATATGAGTGGTAATAGTTTCAATTTCATCCTCTGAAAATTGTCTGTTCATATCCTTTGACCATTTATCAATTGGAGAATGGCTTGATTTCTTCTAAATTAGGGTCAGTTCTCTATATATTTTAGAAATGAGGCCTTTATCAGAACCTTTAACTGTGAAGATGTTTTCCCAGTTTGTTGCTTCCCTTCTAATCTTGTTTGCATTCGTTCTGTTTGTACAAAGGCTTTTTAATTTGATGTAATCAAAATTTTCTATTTTTTGATCAGTAATGGTCTCTAGTTCATCTTTGGTCACAAATTTCTTTCTCCTCCACAAGTCTGAGAGATAAATTATTCTATGTTCCTCTAATTTATTTATAATCTCGTTCTTTATGCCTAGATCATGGACCCATTTTGATCTTATCTTGGTATATGGTGTTAAGTGTGGGTCCATGCCTAATTTCTGCCATACTAATTTCCAATTATCCCAGCAGTTTTTATCAAATAATGAATTCTTTTCCAGAAGTTAGGGGCTTTGGGTTTGTCAAACACTAGATTGCTATAGTTGACTATTCTGTCTTGTGAACCTAACCTTTTCCACTGATCCACTAATCTATTTCTTAGCCAATACCAAATGGTTTTGGTGACTGCTGCTTTATAATATAATTTTAGATCAGGTACAGCTAGGCCACTTTCATTTGATTTTTTTTTCATTAATTACCTTGAGATTCTCGACTTTTTATTGTTCCATATGAATTTTGTTGTTATTTTTTCTAGATCATTAAAATATTTTCTTGGAAGTCTGATTGGTATAGCACTAAATAAATAGATTAGTTTAGGGAGTATTGTCATCTTTATTATGTTCGCTCGGCCGATCCAAGAGCACTTAATATTTTTCCAATTATTTAAGTCTGACTTTATTTGTGTGGAGAATTTTTTATAATTTTGCTCATATAATTCCTGACTTTCCTTTGGTAGATAGATTCCCAAATATTTTATGATATCAACAGTTATTCTGAATGGAATTTCTCTTTGTATCTCTTGCTGTTGAGTTTTGTTGGAGATGTATAAAAATGCTGAGGATTTATGGGGATTTATTTTGTAGCCAGCGACTTTGTTAAAATTATGAATTATTTCTAATAGCTTTTTAGTAGAATCTCTGGGGTTTTCTAGGTATACCATCATATCATCTGCAAAGTGTGATAGTTTGGTTTCTTCATTGCCTACTCTAATTCCTATAATATCTTTCTCGACTCTTATTGCCGAGGCTAGTGTTTCTAATACGATATTAAATAATAATGGTGATAGAGGGCAACCTTGCTTCACTCCAGATCTTACTGGGAAAGGTTCCAGTTTTTCCCCATTGCATATGATGCTTACTGATGGTTTTAAATATATGCTCCTGACTATTTTAAGGAAAAGTCCATTTATTCCTATGCTCTCAAGTGTTTTTATTAGGAATGGATGTTGGATTTTATCAAATGCTTTTTCTGCATCTATTGAGATGATCATATGGTTTTTGTTTGTTTGGTTATTGATATAGTCAATTATGCTAATAGTTTTCCTAATATTGAACCAGCCCTGCATTCCTGGTATAAATCCTACTTGGTCATAGTGTATTATCCTAGGGATGATTTTCTGTAATCTTTTTGCTAATATTTTATTTAAGATTTTAGCATCAATATTCATTAGGGAGATTGGTCTATAATTTTCTTTCTCTGTTTTCAGCCTACCTGGTTTAGGTATCAGTACCATGTCTGTGTCATAAAAGGAGTTTGGTAGGACTCCTTCCATCCCTATTTTTTCAAATAGTTTATTTAGCATTGGAGTTAATTGTGCTTTAAATGTTTGGTAGAATTCACATGAAAATCCATCTGGTCCTGGGGATTTTTTTCTTAGGGAGTTGATTGATAGTTTATTCTATTTCTTTTTCTGAGATGGGACTGTTTAGGATATTTACTTCTTCCTCTGTTAGTTTGGGCAAGCTATATTTTCGGAGGTATTTTTCTATTTCATTTAAGTTGTCGAATTTATTGGCATAAAGTTGAGCAAAGTAACTCCTAATTATTGCTCTAATTTCCTCTTCATTACTGGTGAGTTCTCCCTTTTCATTTTTAAGACTAACAATTTGATTTTCTTCTTTCCTTTTTTTAATCAGATTTACTAAGGGTTTGTCTATTTTGTTGGTTTTTTCATAGAACCAACTCTTAGTTTTATTAATCAATTCAATAGTTCTTTTTACTTTCAATTTTATTGATCTCACCTTTATTTTTAGAATTTCAAGTTTAGTGTTTGACTGGGGGTTTTTAATTTGTTCCTTTTCTAGCATTTTTAGTTGCAAACCCAATTCATTGACCTTCTCTTTCTCTATTTTATACAAATAGGCCTCTAGAGATGAAATTTCCCCTTATTACCGCTTTGGCTGCATCCCATACATTTTGGTATGATGTCTAATTATTATCGTTTTCTTGGGTGAAGTTATTAATTATGTCTATGATTTGCTATTTCACCCAATCATTCTTTAGTATGAGATTATTTAGTTTCCAAATATTTTTTGGTCTATTTTCCCGTGGCTTTTTGTTGAATGTAATTTTCATTGCATCATGGTCTGAAAAGGATGCATTTACTATTTCTGCCTTACTGCATTTGAGTTTGAGGTTTTTATGTCCTAATATATGGTCAATTTTTGTATAGGTTCCATGAACTGCTGAAAAGAAAGTGTACTCTTTTCTGTCTCCATTACATTTTCTCCAGAGATCTATCATATCTAACTTTTCTAGTATTCTATTTACCTCTTTGACTTCTTTCTTATTTATTTTGTGGTTTGATTTATCTAATTCTGAGAGTTCAAGGTTAAGATCTCCAACTATTATAGTTTTATTGTCTATTTCTTCTTGCAGCTCTCTTAGTTTCTCTTTTAAGAATTTAGATGCTACCCCACTTGGTGCATATATGTTTAATATAGATAGTGCTTCATTATCCATGCTACCCTTTATCAAGATATAGTGCCCTTCCTTATCTCTTTTAATTAGATCAATTTTTGCTTTAGCTTGATCTGAGATAAGGATGGCTACCCTGCTTTTTTGACTTCACCTGAAGCATAGTAGATTTTGCTCCAACCTTTTACCTTTAACCTGCATGTATCTCCCTGCTTCAGGTGTGTTTCCTGTAAACAACATATTGTAGGATTCTGGCTTTTAATCCATCCTGCTAACCGCTTCCTCTTTATGGGGGAGTTTACCCCGTTAACATTTATGGTTAGAATGACCAATTCTGTATTACTTGCCATCTTGTTAACCCCGGTTTATGCTTTTCTCCTTCTTTCCCCTTTCCCCACCTTCCCAGTATTAAGCTTGTGAGCACCACTTGCTTCTCACAGCCTTCCCTTTTTAGTATCCCTCCCCCCGCCTTAGAGTTCCTCCCCCTATCTTACCCCTTTCCCTCCCAGTTCCTGTATTCCCTTCCGCTTAGCTTATTCCTTCCCTTTTCACTTTTCCCTTCTCACTTTTCAATGAGGTGGGAGAAGTTTCACCATAGATTGAATATGTCTTAAGATTTTTCACTTAAAGCCAATTCTGAAGGCAGTAAGATACGCACTATATTCATCCCCCTCCCTTCTTTCTCTCAGATATAATAGGTTTCCTATGCCTTTTTCATGAGATGTACTACCCCCACTTTACCCTTTTTCTGGTACAATGTCCTTTCCACATCAATTTCTAGAACAAGGTATACATGTATTCTTTATATATCTATATAGTCAAAATATAGTTCCCAAGATTAATCTTTACCTTTTTAGATTTCTCTTGAGTTCTATATTTGTAGATCAAACTTTTTGTTAAGTTCTGGCTTTTTCATCAGAAATAGATGAAATTTGCTTACTTCGTTGAATGTCCATCTTCTTCCCTGGAAAAAGATGCTCATTCTCGCTGGGTAAGTTATTTTTGGTTGCATACCAAGTTCCTTAGCCTTTCGGAATATCATATTCCAGGCCCTTCGATCTTTTAATGTGGATGCTGCCAGATCCTGGGTGATTCTTATTGTGGCTCCTTAATACTTGAATTGGGTTTTTCTAGCCGCTTGCAATATTTTTTCCTTCGTCTGAGGGTTCTGGCATTTGGCCACTATATTCCTTGGTGTTTTGATTTTAGGATCCCTTTCAGTGGGTGATCGATGAATCCTTTCAATGTTTATTTTTTCCTCTGTTCTTATGACTTCTGGGCAGTTCTCTTTGATAATTTCCTAGAAAATAGTGTCCAGGCTCTTTTTTCCATCATTCTTTTCTGGGAGTCCAATGATTCTCAGATTGTCTCTCCTGGATCTGTTTTCCACGTCTGTTGTCTTCCCCAAAAGATATTTCACATTCTTTTTCATTGTTTGATTTTTTTGGATTTGCTTGACTGATTCTTCTTGTCTCCTCAAGTCATTCAATTCCAATTGTTCAATTCTGATTTTCAGTGAAGTATTTTCTTCACTCACTTTTTAAAAATCTTTTTCTAATTGTCCCATTGAGTTCTTTTGTTCTGTGGAATTTTTTTCCATTTTGCCAATTTTGTTTTTTAGAGAGCTATTTTCTGTTTCCAGTTCACCAATCCTATTTTTCAAGGATTTTACTTCTTTATCCACTCTCTCTTTAACTGTCTTCTCCAGGCTCTTTTCCCAAGCCTCCCTCTCCTTTTCCCAACCTTCCCTCTCCTTTTGCCAAGCCTCACTCTGCTTTTCCCATTTTTCTTTTAGCTGTATTGTGAGAGCTTTTTAAATTACTTCTATGAGGTTCATCTGTGCTGAGGAACAGATGATCTCCTCCTTTGGGGATTCACCTGGAGACTGTCTGTTTTTAGTCCCCTCAGGATTTAGAGTCTGCTCTCTATCTGTATAGAAGCTGTCAAGGGTTAAAGTCCTCTTCAGTTTCTTGCTCATTCTGTCTAATAATCAGAGACAAACTAGCAAAGAAAAACAGAAAAAAACTGGAGTCTTTATTTGGGGGAGGGGCTGGGTGTGTTATCGAGCTTCCTCTCCAGACTGCGGGGGGCAGCAGTGAGGCACTAGCAGGACTGTGCTGAGCCTGCGCTCTGAGATCCCAGCGCGTGCTGAGTCACTGTGGGGGGGGTGGGGGGAGTGGCCAGGTCCCTAGAGACTCCATCTGTTTGGGGTTGTATTCTTCAGCCCCAGTGTTTTTAGCTTCTCTGCTGGGCTGCTGACTTGCTGCTGGAGCAAAGTATCCAAACCTGTAGCGAAGCTCTCCCCGCAGAGACGGCTGCGATCACTCCCCACCTCCTCTCCCATCTGCTCCAGTGTTCTCACTGCCGCTGCCCTCAGCCTGCGCCCGATCTAAGATGGCGGAGAGGAGGCACACAGCTGCATAAGCTCCACGCTTTCTCTCACTATCCACTTCATTACAAGCCTCTGAATTAATGCTTGACTGAAAAAAAACCCACATATAGTTACCAAGAGAAGCCATCCTTGAGATTCGCCAAGAAAGGTCTGTCTTTACTGGAGGGCTGGGATGGTTTTAGATCGGGTGAAATTGTTTTCTTTTGAAAAAGGTATACTTTGATTTCCTACCAAGTTGGCAGAGAAAACACACATATCTACTTAAGCTCTGTCTTTTCTCTCACAATAATTTATTTCCTGACAAGTCTTGGGATTAGTGCTTTACTGAAAAAAAAAATAAACAAACAAAAAAAACAAACAAACAAACAAACAAACAAAAAATAATTACCAAGAGAACATATCCTCGAAATTTGCAAGAAAAGGTTAGTTTTTGCTCATGGGTGGGGACAGTTAGATTGGGCACAAACTGAAGGCAGACAATGGCAGGACAGCAGACAGAGTAAGGCAGGCAGCTCACAGCTGAGCAGACTGGAGTAGGGTGTGGCATGATTTCAACCATTTCTGTGGGGAGAACTTTACTACAGTATTGGCTACTTTGCCCTGGAAGCAAGCCAGTAGACAAGCAGAGAAGCTGTAAACACAGGGAATAAAAACTATAATCCTGAAAAGCTAGGGGCTCTCGGGACCTGACCATACCCACTCAAAGTGTCTCAGCATGCTCTCAGAGCCTTAGAACACAGACACAGCGCAGCCTTTGCTGTCCTGCTAGTGCCTCACTGATGCCCCCTGCAGTCTGTAGAGGAAGCTCAGGAATACCATACTGCCCCTCTACCTCCCCCCCCCAAAAAAAAAGCAGACTGCATTTGTTTTTCTTGTTAATTTGTTTTCTTTGACTCTTCTTTGACAAAATGAGCAAAAAATTAAAGTGCACTGTAACTATTGATAGCTTCTATATGGATAGAGAGCAGACTTTACACCCTGAGGAGACTAAAAACAAACTGTCTCCAGATGAATGCCCACAGGGAGGTGTGATCTGGTCCTCAACGCACAAGACTCCAATAGAAGAAATTAAAAAGGTTCTCACAAGAGAGCTAGAAGAAAAATGGGAAAAGGAAAGGACAGCTTAGCAAAAGAGTTTGGATAACTCATCCCACTCATTTAAAGATAGAGTGGATAAAGTAATCAAATCCTTGAAAAACAGAATTAATGAGTTGCAAAAGAAAATATCTTTCTAAAAATAAAATTGGCAAAATGGAAAAAAATCCATAGAAAAAAACAACTCACTTAAAAACTCAATTGGACAATTTAAAAAGATATTTAAAAATGAGTGAAGAAAATAACTCATTAAAAATCAGAATCGAACAAAAGGAAATGAATGACTTGAGGAGACACCAAGAATCAGTCAAACAAAACCAAAAAAAAAAAAATGAAACAAAGAAAAAATGTCAAATACCTTCTTGGGAAAAAAAAAAGACCTGGAAAATAGATCTAGGAGAGATGATCTGAGAATTATTGGACTTCCTGAAAAATATGATGAAAAAAAGACCCTGGACATTATTTTCCAGGAAATTATCAAAGAGAAATTATAGAACTAGAGGGTAAAATAGACATTGAAAGAAATCATCAGATCACCTACTGAAAGAGACCCTAAAATAAAAACACCAAGAAATATAGTGGCTAAATTCCACAACTATCAGATAAAGGAAAAAATACTGCAGGCTACTAGAAAAAATCAATTCAAATATAGAGGAGCTACAATAAGTATTACTCAAGATCTTGCAGCATCTACATTAAAGGAGTGAAGAGCCTGGAATATGATATTCTGACAGGCTAAGGAACTTGGTATGCAGACAAAAATATCTTACCCAGCCAAAATGAGCATCTTTTTCCACAGAAGAAGATGGACAATCAACAAAATAAGTGAATTTCATCTATTTTTGATGAAAAAAAAACAGAACTAAGCAAAAAGTTTGATCTACAAATATAGAACTCAAGAGAAAACTAAAAAAGTAAAAAGAAACCTAGGGAACTATATTTCTGCTATAAAGAAATATAAAGAACATATGTATACTTTGTTTTAGAGACTAGAGGTAGGAAAGAAATTGCACCCAGAAAAGAGTAAAATGGGGAGGTACTACATCTCACAAAGAGGCAAAGGAAACCTATTATATCTGAGAAAAAGAATGGAGGGGGATGAACATAGTGTGCCTCTTATTGCCATCAGAATTGGCTTAAAGAGAAAAAATATTAGACATATTTGATTTATGGATAAACTTCTCCCTCTCATTGAAAAGTGGGAGGGGGAAAGTGAAAAGGGAAGGCATAAGCTAAGCAGAAGGGAATACAGAAATTGTGAGGAAAAGGGGTAAGATAGAGTTCCTCCCTCTATCTTACCCCTTTTCCTCACAATTTCTGTATTGTGGGGGGGAGGGATACTAAATAGGAAGGGCTGTGAGAAGCAAGTGGTGCTCACAAGTTTAATACTGGGGAGAGGGGGAAGGGGGAAGGAAAGGAGAAAAGCATAAACAGGGATTAACAAGATGGCAAGTAATACAGAAGTGGTAATTGTAACCATAAATGTGAATGGGGTAAACTCCCCCATAAAGAGAAAGCGGTTAGCAGAATGAATTAAAAGCCAGAATCTTACAATGTGTTATTTACAGGAAACACACCTGAAGCAGGGAGATATATACAGAGTAAAAGTAAAAGGTTGGAGAAGAATCTACTATGCTTCATGTGAAGTAAAAAAAAACAGGGGTAGCTATGCTGATCTCAGATCAAGCATAGCAAAAATTGATCTAATTTAAAGATATAAGAAAGGGCACTATATCTTGCTAATGGGTAGCATAGATAATGAAGCAATATCAATATTAAACATAACCCATGATCAAGAGATAAAAGGAGAAACCCCATTTAAATAATAGTAGAAAACATAAAATCATTGATTTTATCTACCAAGATAAATGAGATTTTGTGAACACAATTGCAAAATATTTTTCCACATATAGTCATATTTTAAAAAATGGAAAGATATTAATTGTTCATAGGAGGCCAAGACAATACACTAGAAATTGCTTGCCTGCCTAGCTTATTTATATCTTCTATTCATATTTATAGAATAGAATATATAGAATTTATAGAATATAGAATAGAAAAAATAAATATTATATTTATATAAATCCAACTCCCAAAATTATTTATAGAGCTAGAAATAATAAGAAAATTCATTTGAAAGAATAAACATGCAAGAATTTCAAGGGAATTACTTTTTTTTTTAATGTAAGAAATAGAGTACCCCTAAAATATCTCAAACTGTATTAAAAGTATAAAGTATCATTCTGGTCATATTTTAAAAATAGAATGATGAATAAGTAGAGTAGAGTAGATGCTTAATACAAAGTAGGAAATGGCCATATTAATCTAATGTTTCCTAAATCCAAAGTGTCAAATGTTTTGCACAAGAATTCACCATTTGAAAAAAAAATTGTTGGGAAAATTTGAAAAAAAAGTTCCTCAGAAAATATAATCAAATATTCTGAATTGTCAAACACAAATTACCAGCCAAAGATAACTTGGAAGATCGCTTGAAAAGGTCTATGGGGCAGGAGGAAGCCAGTGCAGGCAGGGAGGCAGAACACAAAGGGTAGTGCACACTGAGGAGGTCCAGGGCGAGGGAGGGGAGGCGGTGGGGAAAGGAGAGGGTGGAGACTTTGCAGGGAGGACTCTACCACAAGTTGGCTGTTCTTCTTTGCCTGCATCAGCAGAGAAGTTACACAAACGCCAAAGGTAGAGTTCACCCCAAAGCCAGAGTTTAACAGGACCTGGCCATACCCCCCCAACACTAGGACTCAGCATTACCACAGTGCAGCTGTACAGCCGTATTCCCCAGTGTAGGGCTCTGCCCCTGGCAGTCGCACTTGGGAGGTGGGAGCTGAGGTGGAAGGGGGGTGTGTTTCTGCCCAGGATAGTCACACTTCTGCTGCTCAGCTGTTCATCCCAGGGCAGCCACTGTTCCACACAGCAGGGCTCTGCCCAGGGTAGTCACATTCCACCATAGCGGGGCTCTTCCCAGGGCAGTGGCAGTACCACAGGGCAGCCGCTGCACTTTATAACCTGTTCACAGGACAGCTACTGTCATCTGTCCCTGTTCTGGAGAGGAAGCTGGTAACCTTGCCCTGAAGGCACCCAAGGGTTTAAAAAAATGAGTTAAAAAAGCAAAGTGAGCTCTAACTATAGATATGCAGAAAGAGAGCAGATTTCCAACCCTGAGTAGACTAATAGCAGACAAACTCCAGACAAAACCCCAAAGGGGGATATAACCTGATGCCAATCACGCAAGGCTCTCCTGGAAGAAATTATAAAATATCTTAAAAGAGAGCTAGAAGAAAAATAGGAAAAGGAAAGAGAAGCACTGCAAGAGAGTATGGAAAAGGCATATAACTCCTTAAAAGGATGTTTGATAAAGTGGAAAAAGAAAACAACTTCATGAAATGTGAATTGGAAAAGGTAAAGAACTCCAAGGGAAACAGAATTTGTGAACTGGAAAAGATAAAAAAAACTCCTAGGAAAGTAGAATTTATAAATTGAAAAAAAAAGAAAAGAAAATAGAAGAAAACATAAAATTCCTCAGTGGAAAAAAGATACAGGAGAGTCAGTCTAAAAATTACTGGACTACCTGAAAGACATGATGAAAAAGAGAGAGAGAGAGAGAGAGTGTGCGCCTGGATAACACCTTTCAAAAAAAATCAAGGAAAACTGATTTTATATCCTAGAACTATAGGGTAAAATAAGTACCTGAAAGAATCTACTCAGGGGTTGGAGCCAAGATGGCAAAGAGGACCCACACTTCATTCTTAACTCCCTTCTACCCTCACTTACTGATTACCAAATTCAGCCTCTAAATTAATATTTGGTAGAATCCACGAATATTGGGAGTACAACAAATTACCAGCCAAAGATAACTTGGAAGATCACTTGAAAAGGTCTATGGGGCAGGAGGAAGCCAGTGCAGGCAGGGAGGCAGAACACAAAGGGTAGTGCACACTGAGGAGGTCCAGGGCGAGGGAGGGGAGGCGGTGGGGAAAGGAGAGGGTGGAGACTTTGCAGGGAGGACTCTACCACAAGTTGGCTGTTCTTCTTTGCCTGCATCAGCAGAGAAGTTACACAAACGCCAAAGGTAGAGTTCACCCCAAAGCCAGAGTTTAACAGGACCTGGCCATACCCCCCAGCACTAGGACTCAGCATTACCACAGTGCAGCTGTACAGCCGTATTCCCCAGTGTAGGGCTCTGCCCCTGGCAGTCGCACTTGGGAGGTGGGAGCTGAGGTGGAAGGGGGGTGTGTTTCTGCCCAGGATAGTCACACTTCTGCTGCTCAGCTGTTCATCCCAGGGCAGCCACTGTTCCACACAGCAGGGCTCTGCCCAGGGTAGTCACATTCCACCATAGCGGGGCTCTTCCCAGGGCAGTGGCAGTACCACAGGGCAGCCGCTGCACTTTATAGCCTGTTCACAGGACAGCTACTGTCATCTGTCCCTGTTCTGGAGAGGAAGCTGGTAACCTTGCCCTGAAGGCACCCAAGGGTTTAAAAAAATGAGTTAAAAAAGCAAAGTGAGCTCTAACTATAGATATGCAGAAAGAGAGCAGATTTCCAACCCTGAGTAGACTAATAGCAGACAAACTCCAGACAAAACCCCAAAGGGGGATATAACCTGATGCCAATCACGCAAGGCTCTCCTGGAAGAAATTATAAAATATCTTAAAAGAGAGCTAGAAGAAAAATAGGAAAAGGAAAGAGAAGCACTGCAAGAGAGTATGGAAAAGGCATATAACTCCTTAAAAGGATGTTTGATAAAGTGGAAAAAGAAAACAACTTCATGAAATGTGAATTGGAAAAGGTAAAGAACTCCAAGGGAAACAGAATTTGTGAACTGGAAAAGATAAAAAAAACTCCTAGGAAAGTAGAATTTATAAATTGAAAAAAAAAGAAAGAAATAATAGGGAAAAAAATGTTAAATATCTACTTGGAAATAAAATTTAATATTCAAGTGAAATAGAGAAACATAGATGTGTGTTATCCAAATTAATAGAACAAAGAAATATGCAAAAAAAATCCAATCCAATAAAAATAATTACAACTCACTATAAGTATGAAAGTGAAAGAAAAACAACATTTTCCATGCTTTCATATAAAGTTAAATTATTCAATCTTGTTGGTATTTGTCAGTTTTAGAATTTAAGAAAGATATCCCTTCTAAATGAATTATATATGTTTCTTAAATAAATTTATCTGTTTTAAAAATTTATAATAAAATGATTCATTAAACCTTTTAGATCTAAATTTTTCAGTACTTTGTTCAATTCTATTTTTTAAAACTTTATTATTTTAGATATGTAAACCTCTGAAAAAGGAATGTTAACTAGATTTTACTATGTCTCAAGATCCGAGGTGTTGCTTCAGATTTTAAATATTTAAATTATTCCATTCTATTTGTCACAAATATAATGTAATGTAATTATATCTACCAATTCTGTGAATTTTTACTTTTGGTATATCTGATATCATTATTGCAAATAAATCTTCTATTTTTTTTAATTCACCTGATGCATAATTGATTTTGATAGTTTTATGTTTTTTACATATCTTTCTCTTTTCTAATTTAATAGTATCACATTTTTCCAAATACGTGCAAATATAGTTTTCAACATCCACCTTTGTAAAATTCGTTATTCTTATGACAAAACTGTGCATACCCTTTGACCCAGCAGTGATGTTACTATTTCTGTGTCCTAAGGACATCATAAAGGAAGAAAAGGACCCATATATGCAGAAATGTTTGTAGCAATTCTTTTTGTGTTAGCAAAGAATTGAAAAAGAAATGGATTCCCATCAATTGAGGAATGGCTGAACAAGCTGTGGTATATGAAAGTAAGGGAATATTATTCTATTAAAAATGATGAACTAGTTGTATAAAGACCTGGATAGATTTTCATGTACTGATGCTGAGTGAAACAAGCAGAAGCAGGAATGCATTGTATATAATAAGCAAAAATATGAGATAAAGAACTAAAAGACTTGGTTTTTCTCAGCATTTGTGATATGAAGCAATTCCAGTAGACTTTGGACAGAAAATGCCATCTGCATCCAGAAAAAAAAAAAAAAAAGATCTACGGAAACTGAATATAAATCAACATATTCTATGTTCACTTCATTTTTCTGTTTTGTTTTTTTAAATCTCTCCCATGTCTTTTCCCTAATGCTCTGACTTTTCTCTCCCAACAAAATTCATTAAGCAATGTGTATTAAAAAAAATAAACTTAAAGGGAATAGAGTCAAGATGGCAGAGAGAACATATATTTCTTTTTGACCTCTTTTCACAACCCTCAAACTAATAAGCAAATCCAGCCTCTGAATTAGTTCTGGACTGGCAGAACCCGCAACTATTGGGAAGGTAACAAATTACTAGCAGAAGATAATTTTGAATTTCTCCAGAAAATGTCTGTTTCAATCAGACACAGAGGGAGGCAGCCGAGTGCAACCAGAGTGAGCACAGATACTGGGGAATGAAGGAAGTACAGTGTTCCCAGGGTGGTGTGGACTCTGGGTATAGGAGAATCTATGGGGAGGAATCTACAGCAGTGTTGGCTATTCTGCCCTGGGTGCAAGCCCATAGATCAACAGAGAATTTTTTTTAAAAAATCCAATAAAAACACAAAAGGGAAATAGTGAACCCCTAAATGCCAGAATTTAGTGAAACCAGGTTATGCCAACCAAACACCAGGAAGGCACTGAGCACTGACCCAGGTCAGCTACTGGCTCTGCTTGTAGAGGAAGCTTAGATAATCTTACAATCTTCTTTGACTAAAAACAGTTATCAACATTTAAAAAATGAGTAAAAAAGCAAAAAAGAACTGACTATAGATAGTTTTTAATGGTGAAAGAGAAGAACAGATTTCAAACCCTGAGGAGACTAAAAGCAGATTGTCTCCACATGAAGCCCCAATGGAGGATATAAGTTTGTACTCATCACACAAGATACTCCTAAAATAAATTTTTAGAAGAAGAAGAAGAAGAAGAAGAAGAAGAAGAAGAAGAAGAAGAAGAAGAAGAAGAAGAAGAAGAAGAAGAAGAAGAAGAAGAAGAAGAAGAAGAAGAAGAAGAAGAAGAAGAAGAAGAAGAAGAAGAAGAAGAAGAAGAAGAAGAAGAAGAAGAAGAAGAAGAAGAAGAAGAAGAAGAAGAAGAAGAAGAAGAAGAAGAAGAAGAAGAAGAAGAAGAAGAAGAAGAAGAAGAAGAAGAAGAAGAAGAAGAAGAAGAAGAAGAAGAAGAAGAAGAAGAAGAAGAAGAAGAAGAAGAAGAAGAAGAAGAAGAAGAAGAAGAAGAAGAAGAAGAAGAAGAAGAAGAAGAAGAAGAAGAAGAAGAAGAAGAAGAAGAAGAAGAAGAAGAAGAAGAAGAAGAAGAAGAAGAAGAAGAAGAAGAAGAAGAAGAAGAAGAAGAAGAAGAAGAAGAAGAAGAAGAAGAAGAAGAAGAAGAAGAAGAAGAAGAAGAAGAAGAAGAAGAAGAAGAAGAAGAAGAAGAAGAAGAAGAAGAAGAAGAAGAAGAAGAAGAAGAAGAAGAAGAAGAAGAAGAAGAAGAAGAAGAAGAAGAAGAAGAAGAAGAAGAAGAAGAAGAAGAAGAAGAAGAAGAAGAAGAAGAAGAAGAAGAAGAAGAAGAAGAAGAAGAAGAAGAAGAAGAAGAAGAAGAAGAAGAAGAAGAAGAAGAAGAAGAAGAAGAAGAAGAAGAAGAAGAAGAAGAAGAAGAAGAAGAAGAAGAAGAAGAAGAAGAAGAAGAAGAAGAAGAAGAAGAAGAAGAAGAAGAAGAAGAAGAAGAAGAAGAAGAAGAAGAAGAAGAAGAAGAAGAAGAAGAAGAAGAAGAAGAAGAAGAAGAAGAAGAAGAAGAAGAAGAAGAAGAAGAAGAAGAAGAAGAAGAAGAAGAAGAAGAAGAAGAAGAAGAAGAAGAAGAAGAAGAAGAAGAAGAAGAAGAAGAAGAAGAAGAAGAAGAAGAAGAAGAAGAAGAAGAAGAAGAAGAAGAAGAAGAAGAAGAAGAAGAAGAAGAAGAAGAAGAAGAAGAAGAAGAAGAAGAAGAAGAAGAAGAAGAAGAAGAAGAAGAAGAAGAAGAAGAAGAAGAAGAAGAAGAAGAAGAAGAAGAAGAAGAAGAAGAAGAAGAAGAAGAAGAAGAAGAAGAAGAAGAAGAAGAAGGAGAAGGAGAAGGAGAAGGAGAAGGAGAAGGAGAAGGAGAAGGAGAAGGAGAAGGAGAAGGAGAAGGAGAAGGAGAAGGAGAAGGAGAAGGAGAAGGAGAAGGAGAAGGAGAAGAAGAAAATGTAAAATAACTACTTGGGAAAACAATTGACTTGAAAATATCTCTGGGAGAGACAATCTAAGGATTGTTGGATTCCCTGAAAAACATGATGAAAAAAGAGCCTAGGATTTCCGGGGGCAGAGCCAAGATGGTGGAGAATGAACCCTCAACTTTCTAAGCTCCTCTCATTCCCCTCATAACCAACTATTTAATTCAGCCTCAAAAATAGCTCTTTACTGATTAAATTCATGAACATTAGAAGCACTACAATTTACCAGACTATGTCAATCTGGAAGACGGCCAGGAAAGGTTTGTCCTGAGGGGCCAGGAATAGATTAACACAGGCAGCAAGAGACTAGCATCTTGAGCAGACCAGGAGTTGGGAGTGATCTCTGTGGCTAGAGAAATTAGAGAGATGACTCTGCTATAGGCTAACTGCTCTGCTGTGACTACAAAGCAGTAAACTGGCAGAGAAATTAAAGCCTAAAAGAGAGGGTACTTTAAAAAATGCCAGAATCTAACGAGATCTGGCTGTAACTACTCAAACCCGGAAGTGACTCAGGCAGACATTAACGCAGCCCTGCAGACACATCCCGCAGTTCCCGGATTTGGGTTTTTGAGGGGCAGTTACAAATCTGCATGGCAGGAGGGCACAGCCTGGGCAGCCTCTAATCCGCACAGTGGGGATCTTGACCTGGGGCAATAGAACTTCCCCAGCAGACTGTGCTTCCCAGGCAGACACTTCAGGTGCCTGCAAATCCATTCACTGCTCAACTGCTAATACCCACAGCCCCAGGGCAGGCTTTGGCTTGGGAAGTGAAACTCTCACTGCTCAGCATCTAGCAAACTAAGAGTTGGTTCTATGAAAAAACCAACAAAATAGACAAACCCTTAGTAAATCTGATTAAAAAAGGAAAGAGGAAAATCAAATTGTTAGTCTTAAAAATGAAAAGGGAGAACTCACCACTAACGAAGAGGAAATTAGAGCAATAATTGGGAGTTACTTTGCCCAACTTTATGCCAATAAATTAGACAACTTAAATGAAATAGAAAAATACCTCCAAAAATATAGCTTGCCCAAACTAACAGAGGAAGAAGCAAATATCCTAAACAGTCTCATCTCAGAAAAAGAAAGAAAACAAACTATCAATCAACTCCCTAAGAAAAAATCCCCAGGACCAGATGGATTTACATGTGAATTCTACCAAACATTTAAAGAACAATTAACTCCAATGCTAAATAAACTATTTGAAAAAATAGGGATTGAAGGAGTCCTACGAAACTCCTTTTATGACACAGACATGGTACTGATACCTAAACCAGGTAGGCTGAAAACAGAGAAAGAAAATTATAGACCAATCTCCCTAATGAATATTGATGCTAAAATCTTAAATAAAATATTAGCAAAAAGATTACAGAAAATCATCCCCAGGATAATACACTATGACCAAGTAGGATTTATACCAGGAATGCAGGGCTGGTTCAGTATTAGGAAAACTATTAGCATAATTGACTATATCAATAACCAAACACACAAAAACCATATGATCATCTCAATAGATGCAGAAAAAGCATTTGATAAAATCCAACATCCATTTCTAATAAAAACACTTGAGAGCATAGGAATAAATGGACTTTTCCTTAAAATAGTCAGGAGCATATATTTAAAACCATCAGTAAGCATCATATGCAATGGGGAAAAATTGGAACCTTTCCCAGTAAGATCTGGAGTGAAGCAAGGTTGTCCTCTATCACCATTATTATTTAATATCATATTAGAAACACTAGCCTCGGCAATAAGAGTTGAGAAAGATATTAAAGGAATTAGAGTAGGCAATGAAGAAACCAAACTATCACTCTTTGCAGATGATATGATGGTATACCTAGAGAACCCCAGAGATTCTACTAAAAAGCTATTAGAAATAATTCATAATTTTAGCAAAGTAGCTGGTTACAAAATAAATCCCCATAAATCCTCAGCATTTTTATACATCACCAACAAAACCCAACAGCAAGAGATACAAAGAGAAATTCCATTCAGAATAACTGTTGATACCATAAAATATTTGGGAATCTATCTACCAAAGGAAAGTCAGGAATTATATGAGCAAAATTATAAAAAAGTCTCCACACAAATAAAGTCAGACTTAAATAATTGGAAAAATATTAAGTGCTCTTGGATCGGCCGAGCGAACATAATAAAGATGACAATTCTCCCTAAACTAATCTATTTATTTAGTGCTATACCAATCAGACTTCCAAGAAAATATTTTAATGATCTAGAAAAAATAACAACAAAATTCATATGCAACAATAAAAAGTCGAGAATCTCAAGGGAATTAATGAAAAAAAAAATCAAAAGAACAATCAATAGTTTCTATACAGAAAGAGAACAGCTTTTCAACCCAGAAGTAACTAATAGCAGACAGTTTCCAGACAATTGTTGGTACCTAATACAAAAGGCTCTCTTGAAAAGACTATTAAAAACCTTAAAAGAGAATTAGAAGAAAAATGGGGAAAGGAAAGAGAAGCTATGCAAGAGAGTACAGAAAAGGCATATAACTCACTAAAAGAAAAATTTGATAAAGTGGAAAAAGAAAATAACTTCCTGAAATGTGAATTGGAAAAGGTAAAAAATCCCCAAGAAGTGCAAGGAAACAGAATTTGTGAATTGGAAAAAGAAAATAACTCACTTAAAAAAAAATAGTGAAATGGAAAAAAATTCCACAGAGCAAAACAGCTCAATTGGACATATACAAAAAGATGTAAAAAAAGCTAATGAAAAAAATAATTCACTAAAAATCAGAACTAAACAAAGAGAAATGTCTGATTCATTGAGACATCAAGAATCAGTCAAGCAAAACTAAAGAAGGGAAAGGGACCTGTATGTGCCAAAATGTTTGTAGCAGCCCTATTTGTAGTGGCTAGAAACTGGAAAATGAATGGATGCCCATCAATTGGAGAATGGCTGGGTAAATTGTGGTATATGAATGTTATGGAATATTATTGTTCTGTAAGAAATGACCAGCAGGATGAATACAGAGAGGACTGGCGAGACTTACATGAACTGATGCTAAGTGAAATGAGCAGAACCAGGAGATCATTATACACTTCAACAACGATATTGTATGAGGACATATTTTGATGGAAGTGGATTTCTTTGACAAAGAGACCTAACTGAGTTTCAATTGATAAATGACGGACAAAAGCAGCTACACCCAAAGAAAGAACACTGGGAAACGAATGTGAACTATCTGCATTTTTGTTTTTCTTCCCGGGTTATTTATACCTTCTGAATCCAATTCTCCCTATGCAACAAGAGAACTGTTCGGTTCTGCAAACATACATTGTATCTAGGATATACTGCAACATATCCAACATATAAAGGACTGCTTGCCATCTAGGGGAGGGGGTGGAGGGAGGGAGGGGAAAACAAATCAGAACAGACACGAGTGCAAGGGATAATGTTGTAAAAAAAATTACCCTGGCATGGATTCTGTCCATATAAAGTAATTGCCAATAGTATAAAATGTTTGGTAATCTATCTGTAAAGGGAAAGTCAGGAAGTATATGAGCAAAACTACAAAACACTTTTCACACAAATAAAGTCAGACTTAAATAATTGGAAAAATATTAAGTGCTCTTGGATCGGCCGAGCGAACATAATAAAGATGACAATTCTCCCTAAACTAATCTATTTATTTAGTGCTATACCAATCAGACTTCCAAGAAAATATTTTAATGATCTAGAAAAAATAACAACAAAATTCATATGCAACAATAAAAAGTCGAGAATCTCAAGGGAATTAATGAAAAAAAAAATCAAATGAAGGTGGCCTAGCTGTACCTGATCTAAAATTATATTATAAAGCAGCAGTCACCAAAAACCATTTGTTATTGGCTAAGAAATAGATTAGTGGATCAGTGGAAATGGTTAGGTTCACAAGACAGAATAGTCAACTGTAGCAATCTAGTGTTTGACAAAACCAAAGCCCCTAACTTCTGGGAAAAGAATTCATTATTTGATAAAAACTGCTGGGATAATTGGAAATTAGTATGACAGAAATTAGTCATGGACCCACACTTAACACCATATACCAGGATAAGATCAAAATGGGTCCATGACCTAGGCATAAAGAACGAGATTATAAATAAATTAGTGGAACATAGAATAGTTTATCTCTCAGACTTGTGGAGGAGAAAGAAATTTGTGACCAAAGATGAACTAGAGACCATTACTGATCACAAAATAGAAAATTTTGATTACATCAAATTAAAAAGCCTTTGTACAAACAAAACTAATGCAAACAAGATTAGAAGGGAAGCAACAAACTGGGAAAACATCTTCACAGTTAAATGTTCTGATAAAGGCCTCATTTCCAAAATATATAGAGAACTGACTCAAATTTATAAGAAATCAAGCCATTCTCCAATTGATAAATGGTCAAAGGATATGAACAGACAATTTTCAGAGGATGAAATTGAAACTATTACCACTCATATGAAAGAGTGTTCCAAATCATTATTGATCAGAGAAATGCAAATTAAGACAACTCTGAGATACCACTACACACCTGTCAGATTGGTGAAGATGACAGGAAAAAATAATGATGAATGTTGGAGGGGATGCGGGAAAACTGGGACACTAATGCATTGTTGGTGGAGTTGTGAACGAATCCAACCATTCTGGAGAGCAATCTGGAATTATGCCCAAAAAATTATCAAATTGTGCATACCCTTTGATCCAGCAGTGTTTCTATTGGGCTTATATCCCAAAGAAATACTAAAGAAGGGAAAGGGACCTGTATGTGCCAAAATGTTTGTAGCAGCCCTATTTGTAGTGGCTAGAAACTGGAAAATGAATGGATGCCCATCAATTGGAGAATGGCTGGGTAAATTGTGGTATATGAATGTTATGGAATATTATTGTTCTGTAAGAAATGACCAGCAGGATGAATACAGAGAGGACTGGCGAGACTTACATGAACTGATGCTAAGTGAAATGAGCAGAACCAGGAGATCATTATACACTTCAACAACGATATTGTATGAGGACATATTTTGATGGAAGTGGATTTCTTTGACAAAGAGACCTAACTGAGTTTCAATTGATAAATGACGGACAAAAGCAGCTACACCCAAAGAAAGAACACTGGGAAACGAATGTGAACTATCTGCATTTTTGTTTTTCTTCCCGGGTTATTTATACCTTCTGAATCCAATTCTCCCTATGCAACAAGAGAACTGTTCGGTTCTGCAAACATACATTGTATCTAGGATATACTGCAACATATCCAACATATAAAGGACTGCTTGCCATCTAGGGGAGGGGGTGGAGGGAGGGAGGGGAAAACAAATCAGAACAGACACGAGTGCAAGGGATAATGTTGTAAAAAAAATTACCCTGGCATGGATTCTGTCCATATAAAGTAATTATTAAATAAAAATTAAAAAAAAATTTAATACTGGGAAGGAGTGTAAGGGGGGAAAGAAAGCACAAAGTATAATCTGGGGATAATAAAATGGCAGGAAATACAGAATTAGTAGTTTTAATTGTAAATGTGAATGGGATGAATTTTCCCATAAAGTGGAGGCAGATAGCAGACTGGATCAAAAGTCAGAAACCTACAATATGTTGTTTACAGGAAAACCATTTAAAGCAGAGTGATACATACAGAGTAAAGGTAAAAAACTGGAGCAGAAACTATTGTACTTCAAATGAAGCCTTATCTCAGATCAAGCAAAAGCAAAAATTGATCTAAATAAAAGAGATAAGGAAGGAAACTATATCTTGCTGAAGCGTAGCATAGACACTGAAGCAAGATCAATAGTAAACATATATGCACCAAGTGGTATAGCATCTAACTTCCAAAATGAGAAGTTAAAAGAGTTGCAAGAAGAAATACACAGCAAACCTATAACGGTGGGAGATTTCAACCCTGCACTCTCAGAATTAGATAAATTAAGCCACAAAAAAATAAGAAAGAAGTTAAAAATGTAAATAGACTATTAGAAAAGTTAGGTATGATAGATCTTTGGGAAAAACTGAATGGAAATAGAAAGGAGTACACTTTCTTCTCAGCAGTTCATGGAATCTACAGAATAGTTGACCATATATCAGGACATAAAGACCTCAGAATTAAATGCAGAAAGGCAGAAATAGTAAATGCATTATTTTCAGATCACAATACAATAAAAACTATATTCAACAAAAAGCTAGGGGTAAATAGACCAAAAAGTAAATGGAAAGTAAATAATCTCATCCTAAAGAATGAATGGGTGAAACAGCAAATCATAGATAGTTAATAATTTCACCAAGAGAATGACAACAATGAGACAACATACCAAAATTTGTGGGATGCAGCCAAAGTGAAGATAAGGGGAAATTTTATATCTCTAGAGGCTTACTTGAAAAAAATAGAGGAAAAAAAAGTTCAATGAATTGGGCTTGCAACTTCAAAAGCTAGAAAAAGAGCATAGTAAAATGCCCCAATCAAATACTAAACTTGAAATTCTAATATTAAAAGGAGAAATTAATAAAACTGAAACTAAAAAAAATTGAATTAATAAATAAAACTAAGAGTTGGTTTCATTTTCACCTCAGTAGATGAAGCATTGGATAAAATCCAACATCCATTCCTATTAGAAACACTTGAGAGTATAGGAATAATGGACTTTTCCTTAAAATAGTTAGTAGCATCTATTTGAAACCATCAGTAAGCATCATATGTAATGGGGATAAACTGAAATCATTCCCAATAAGATCAGGAGTGAAACAAGGTTTCCCACTATCACCATTACTATTCAATATTGTATTAGAAATGCCAGTTTTGGCAATAAGAGTCGAGAAAGAGATTAAAAATATTAGAGTAGGTAATTAGGAAACCAAATTATCACTCTTTGCAGATGATATGTTGGTATACTTCGAGAACCAGAAAGTCTACTAAAAAGGTATTAGAAAGAATCCACAACTTTAGCAAAGTTGCAGGATACAAAATAAACCCACATCAATCATCAGCACTCATATATATTGCTAACAAAATCCAATAGTTAGAGATACAAAGAAAAATTCCATATAAAGTAATTATTAAATAAAAATTAAAAAAAAATTTAATACTGGGAAGGAGTGTAAGGGGGGAAAGAAAGCACAAAGTATAATCTGGGGATAATAAAATGGCAGGAAATACAGAATTAGTAGTTTTAATTGTAAATGTGAATGGGATGAATTTTCCCATAAAGTGGAGGCAGATAGCAGACTGGATCAAAAGTCAGAAACCTACAATATGTTGTTTACAGGAAAACCATTTAAAGCAGAGTGATACATACAGAGTAAAGGTAAAAAACTGGAGCAGAAACTATTGTACTTCAAATGAAGCCTTATCTCAGATCAAGCAAAAGCAAAAATTGATCTAAATAAAAGAGATAAGGAAGGAAAAAAAATCAAATGAAGTGGCCTAGCTGTACTAGATCTAAAACTATATTATAAAGCATCAGTCACCAAAACCATTTGTTATTGGCTAAAAAATAGATTAGTTGATCAGTGGAATTGGTTAGGTTCACAGGACAAAACAGTCCATAACTTTAATAATCTAGTATTTGCCAAACCCAAAGACCCCAGCTTTTGGAATAAGAATTCACTGTTTGAAAAAAAAAATTGCTGGGAAAATTGGAAATCAGTATGACAGAAACTAGCATTGGCCCACACTTAACACCATACACGAAGATAAGGTCAAAATGGGTTCATGATCTAAGCATAAAGAATGAGATTATAATTAAATTAGAATATCATAGGATAGTTTACTTCTCAGATATGTGGAGAAGGAAGGAATTTGTGACTAAAGAAGGACTAGAAGTCATTATTGATCACAAAATAAAAAATTTTGATTATATCAAGCTTTTGTACAAACAAAACTAATGCAGACAAGATTAGAAGGGAAGCAATAAACTGGGAAAACATTTTTTACAGAGAAAGGTTCTGATAAAGGCCTCATTTCCTATATATATATATATATATATATATATATATATACACACACACACAGAGAGAGAGAGAATTGACTTTAATTTCTAAGAAATCAAGCCATTTTCCAATTGATAAATGGTCAAAGGATATGAACAGACAATTTTCAGAAGAAGAAATTGAAAGTATTTCTAGTCATATGAAAAGGGTCAATGTTGAAAAATTACCTATGCATATATCTTATAAATAAAAAGGTATAAGAAAAAAAAAAAAGAATTAGAAATGGAAAGGGATAGTGTCAGAAAAAAGGGAAAAGGAAAAGAGTAATAAGAGAAGGGTACAAGAAAGGGGAAGGGATTCAAAGGGAGGAGGGCGGGATCTTAAAAAGGGAGAGCTGTGTGAGTCAAGTGGGACCATAAGTTTATTACTAAGGAAGGGGGAAAGGCAGGTAAGAAAAAGAAAAGGATAATCTGGGGACATTAGGATAGCAGGAAATATAGAATTAGTTATTTTAGCTATAAATGTGAATGGGATGAATGCTCCCATAAAGAGGAGGCAGACAGCAGACTGGATCAAAAATCAGAACCCTGCAATATGTTGTTTACAGGAAACACATTTAAAACAGAGAGATACATACAGAGTAAAGGTAAAAAACTGGAGCAGAAACTATTGTACTTCAAATGAAGCCTTATCTCAGATCAAGCAAAAGCAAAAAATTGATCTAAATAAAAGAGATAAGGAAGGAAACTATATCTTGCTAAAGTGTAGCATAGACACTGAAGCAAGATCAATAGTAAACATATATGCACCAAGTGGTATAGCATCTAACTTCCAAAATGAGAAGTTAAAAGAGTTGCAAGAAGAAATACACAGCAAACCTATAACAGTGGGAGATTTCAACCCTGCACTCTCAGAATTAGATAAATTAAGCCACAAAAAAATAAGAAAGAAGTTAAAAATGTAAATAGACTATTAGACAAGTTAGGTATGATAGATCTTTGGGAAAAACTGAATGGAGATAGAAAGGAGTACACTTTCTTCTCAGCAGTTCATGGAATCTACAGAATAGTTGACCATATATCAGGACATAAAGACCTCAGAATTAAATGCAGAAAGGCAGAAATAGTAAATGCATTATTTTCAGATCACAATACAATAAAAACTATATTCAACAAAAAGCTAGGGGTAAATAGACCAAAAAGTAAATGGAAAGTAAATAATCTCATCCTAAAGAATGAATGGGTGAAACAGCAAATCATAGATAGTTAATAATTTCACCAAGAGAATGACAACAATGAGACACCATACCAAAATTTGTGGGATGCAGCCAAAGTGAAGATAAGGGGAAATTTTATATCTCTAGAGGCTTACTTGAAAAAAATAGAGGAAAAAAAAGTTCAATGAATTGGGCTTGCAACTTCAAAAGCTAGAAAAAGAGCATAGTAAAATGCCCCAATCAAATACTAAACTTGAAATTCTAATATTAAAAGGAGAAATTAATAAAACTGAAACTAAAAAAATATTGAATTAATAAATAAAACTAAGAGTTGGTTTCATTTTCACCTCAGTAGATGAAGCATTGGATAAAATCCAACATCCATTCCTATTAAAAACACTTGAGAGTATAGGAATAATGGACTTTTCCTTAAAATAATCAGTAGCATCTATTTAAAACCAACAGTAAGCATCATATGTAATGGGGATAAACTGAAATCATTCCCAATAAGATCAGGAGTGAAACAAGGTTTCCCACTATCACCATTACTATTCAATATTGTATTAGAAATGCCAGTTTTGGCAATAAGAGTCGAGAAAGAGATTAAAAATATTAGAGTAGGTAATTAGGAAACCAAATTATCACTCTTTGCAGATGATATGTTGGTATACTTCGAGAACCAGAAAGTCTACTAAAAAGGTATTAGAAAGAATCCACAACTTTAGCAAAGTTGCAGGATACAAAATAAACCCACATCAATCATCAGCACTCATATATATTGCTAACAAAATCCAATAGTTAGAGATACAAAGAAAAATTCCATATAAAGTAATTGCCAATAGTATAAAATGTTTGGTAATCTATCTGTAAAGGGAAAGTCAGGAAGTATATGAGCAAAACTACAAAACACTTTGCACACAAATTCAGATTTAACCAACTGGGAAAATATTCAATGCTCCTGGATAGGTCGAGCGAGTATAATCAAGATGACAATATTAGATAAACTAATCTATTTATTCAGTGATATACTAATCAGACTCCCAAAAAACTATTTTAATGATCTAGAAAAAATAACAACAAAATTCATTTTGAGAAAAGGTCAAGATTTTCAAGGGAACTAGTGGAAAAAAAATCAAATGAAGTGGCCTAGCTGTACTAGATCTAAAACTATATTATAAAGCATCAGTCACCAAAACCATTTGTTATTGGCTAAAAAATAGATTAGTTGATCAGTGGAATTGGTTAGGTTCACAGGACAAAACAGTCCATAACTTTAATAATCTAGTATTTGCCAAACCCAAAGACCCCAGCTTTTGGAATAAGAATTCACTGTTTGAAAAAAAAAATTGCTGGGAAAATTGGAAATCAGTATGACAGAAACTAGCATTGGCCCACACTTAACACCATACACGAAGATAAGGTCAAAATGGGTTCATGATCTAAGCATAAAGAATGAGATTATAATTAAATTAGAATATCATAGGATAGTTTACTTCTCAGATATGTGGAGAAGGAAGGAATTTGTGACTAAAGAAGGACTAGAAGTCATTATTGATCACAAAATAAAAAATTTTGATTATATCAAGCTTTTGTACAAACAAAACTAATGCAGACAAGATTAGAAGGGAAGCAATAAACTGGGAAAACATTTTTTACAGAGAAAGGTTCTGATAAAGGCCTCATTTCCTATATATATATATAAACAAAGGACACAAGTGTGAGTTGAATACAAAGAGATAATATCTTTTTAAAAAATAATGAAATTAAGGGGTGAGAGGAATGTACTGGGAAAATGGCAAAAGTATAAATGGTGCAAATTATCTGTAGTAAAAAAGGGATTTAAAAAAACATTGACAGTTAAGGGGAAGAAGGGGAGGACAGGGGAAGAGTGTGAACCTTAACTCTCATCAGAATTGGCTCAAAGAAGGAAAAAAAAAACATAGTAAGTGATTACAAAACATGACTAGCACTCTTTGCAAATAATATACTAGGAGGAATTAACAACTTTAGCAAAGTTGCAGGATACAAAATAAACCCACATCAATCATCAGCACTCATATATATTGCTAACAAAATCCAATAGTTAGAGATACAAAGAAAAATTCCATATAAAGTAATTGCCAATAGTATAAAATGTTTGGTAATCTATCTGTAAAGGGAAAGTCAGGAAGTATATGAGCAAAACTACAAAACACTTTGCACACAAATTCAGATTTAACCAACTGGGAAAATATTCAATGCTCCTGGATAGGTCGAGCGAGTATAATCAAGATGACAATATTAGATAAACTAATCTATTTATTCAGTGATATACTAATCAGACTCCCAAAAAACTATTTTAATGATCTAGAAAAAATAACAACAAAATTCATTTTGAGAAAAGGTCAAGATTTTCAAGGGAACTAGTGGAAAAAAAATCAAATGAAGTGGCCTAGCTGTACTAGATCTAAAACTATATTATAAAGCATCAGTCACCAAAACCATTTGTTATTGGCTAAAAAATAGATTAGTTGATCAGTGGAATTGGTTAGGTTCACAGGACAAAACAGTCCATAACTTTAATAATCTAGTATTTGCCAAACCCAAAGACCCCAGCTTTTGGAATAAGAATTCACTGTTTGAAAAAAAAAATTGCTGGGAAAATTGGAAATCAGTATGACAGAAACTAGCATTGGCCCACACTTAACACCATACACGAAGATGAGCTCAAAATGGGTTCATGACCGAGGCATAAAGAATGAGATTATAAATAAATTGGAAGAGCATAGGATAGTTTACCTCTCAGACCAGTGGAAGGGGAAGCAATTTATGACCATAGAAGTACTAGAGATCATTATTGACTACAAAATAGAAAATTTTGATTATATCTAATTGAAAATCTTTGTACAAACAAAACTAATGCAGACAAGATTAGAAGGGAAGCAATAAACTGGGAAAACATTTTTTACAGAGAAAGGTTCTGATAAAGGCCTCATTTCCTATATATATATATACACACACACACAGATATAGAGAGAATTGACTCTAACTTATAAGAAATCAAGCCATTCTCCAATAGATAAATGGTCAAAGGATATGAACAGACAATTCTCAGAGGAAGAAAGGGAAACTATTTCTAGCCATATGAAAAGATGCTCCAAGTCATTATTAATCAGAGGAATGCAAATTAAGACAACTCTGAGATACCACTACATACCTTTCAAATTGGCTAGAATGACAGGGAAAGATAATGTGGAAAGTTGGAGGGAATGTGGGAAAACAGGTATATTGATACATTGTTGATGGGATTGTGAACACATCCAGCCATTCTGGAAAGCAATTTGGAACTGTGCTCAAAAAGTTATCAAACTGTACATACCCTTTGATCCAGCAGTGTTTCTACTGGGCTTATACCCCAAAGAGCTACTAAAGAAGGGAAAGGGACCTGTATGTGCCAAAATGTTTGTGGCAGCCCTGTTTGTAGTGGCTAGAAGCTGGAAAATGAAAAGATGCCCATCAATTGGAGAATGGTTAAGTAAATTGTGGTGTATGAATGTTATGGAATATTATTGTTCTGTAAGGAATGACCAGCAGGATGAATACAGAGAGGACTGGCGAGACTTACATGAACTGATGCTAAGTGAAATGAGCAGAACCAGTATATCATTATATACCTCAACAATGATAATGTATGAGGATGTATTCTGATGGAAGTGGATTTCTTTGACAAAGAGATCTAACTCAGTTTCATTTGATCAAGGATGGACAGAAGCAACTACACCCAAAGAAAGAACACTGGGAAATGAATGTAAACTGCCTGCATTTTTGTTTTTCTTCTCGGGTTATTTAAACCTTCTGAATCCTATTCTCCCTGTGCAACAAGAGAACTGTTCGGTTCTGCACACATATATTGTATCAAGGATATACTGTAACCTATTCAACATGTATAGGACTGCTTCCCATCTGGGGGATGGGGTAGAGGGAGGGAGGGGAAAAATCAGAACAGAAGTGAGTGCAAGGGATAATGTAAAAAATTACCCTGGCAGGGGTTCTGTTAATAAAAAGTTATTTAAAAAAATTAGCTTACAATCTAATGAGGAAATAACATGCAGGCAATCATTGATAAACAAGCTTTATACAGGATAAATTGAAAATGATCAACAGAGGGAAGATGTTGAGATTAAAGGAATTTAAAAAGGCTTCCTATAGAAGGTGAGATTTTAGCTGGGATTTGAAGGACTTGAAGGAAAGTCTTCAGCTGTGCCCCAGAACTGTCTCATCCAAATCGAGTCAATATTACCATTCCTTCTGAAAAGGATATGTCAACAAACTTGTATAGCATTCTATTCTTCAACTTAATGACTTTCCTGATCAAAACCTGCTCCTCTGTTCACCAATTCCCTATAGTAATATAAGAGCTTTTACCTGCCCCCTATTAGAATGTAAACTCCTTGACGGCAGGAAACGTGAATTACTTTTATATTTGTATATATTTCAATGCCCAGCATAGTGCCTGGTACATAGTAAGTGCTGAATAAGTGCTTTTCTTTTACTTAGTCAAAAAAGAGCCTAGATATTACTTTTCAGAAAATCATCAAAGAGAAATGCCCTGATGTCATATAATCAGAAGATAAAATAGCCATTGAAAGAATTCAGCAAATATCTCCTGAAAGAGACCCCAAAATTCAAACTAAGGAATATCATGGCTAATTTTTTTTTATTAAAGCTTTTTATTTACAAAACATATGCATGGGTAATTTTTTTCAACATTGAGCCTTGCAAGACGTTTTCTTCCAATTTTTCCCTTTCTTCCTCCCACACCATCCCCGAGCTGGCAGGTAGTCCAATACATGTTAAATATGTTAAAATACATGTTAAATCCAACATATGTATACATATTTATACAGTTATCTTGTGACACAAGAGAAATCACATCAGGAAGGAAGAAAAAGAAAAAACTGAGAAAGAAAACAAAATTCAAGCAAATAACAGAGAGAGGGAGAATGCTATGTTGTAGTCCACACTCTGTTCCCACATTCTTTCACTGAGTATAGAAGCCCCTCTTCATTACTGAACAAGTGGAATTGGTTTGATAAGGTCAATATTGAAGAGAGCCATGTCCATCAGAATTGATCATTGTATAGTCTTGTTGTCATGTATAATGATCTCCTAATTCTGCTCATTTCACTTAGCATCAGTTCATGTAGGTCTCTCCAAGACTCTCTGAAATGATCCTGCTGGTCATTTCTTACAGAAAAATAGTATTCCATACCATTCATATACCATAATTTATTCAGCCAATCACTAATTGATGGGCATCCACTCAATTTCCAGTTTCTTGACACTACAAAGAGGGCTGCCACAAACATTTTTGCACATATGGGTCCTTTTCCCTCCTTTATGATTTCTTTGGGATATATATAAAATCCCAGTAGAAACACTGCTGGATCAAAGGGTATGCACAGGTTTTTTTGTTTTTTGTTTTTTTTTTGTTTTTGTTTTTTGTTTGTTTGTTTTTTGTCTTAATTTGCATTTCTCTGATCAATAGTTATTTGGAGCACCTTTTCATGTGGCCAAAATAGTTTCAATTTCTTCATCTGAAAATTGTATGTTCATATCCTTTGATCATTTATCAATTGAAGGATGGTTGAATTATTACACATTCGAGTCAATTCTCTGTATATTTTTAGAAAGGAAGCCTTTATCAGAATCTTTATATGTAAAAATGCTTTTCCATTTTAATGCTTCCCCTCTATTCTTGTCACACTAGTTTTGGTTGTACAAAAACTGTTTAGCTTAATATTATCAAAATTATCTATTTTGTGATCAATAATGATCTCTAGTTCTTCTTTGGTCACAAATTCCTTCCTCCTCCACAGATCTGAGAGGTAAACTATCCGATGTTCTTCTTATTTGTTTGTATCATTCTTTATGTCTAGATCATATACCCATTTCGATCTTCTCTTGGTATACATTGTTAAGTGTGGATTAATGCCTAGTTTCTACCATACTAGTTTCCAATTTTCCCAGAGGTTTTTGTCAAATGATGAATTCTTATCCAAAAAAGCTGGGATATATAGGTTTGCCAAACAGTAGATTAAAATAGTTATTTACTATTTTGTCCTGTGAATCTAACCTATTCCACTGATTGACTATTCTATTTCTCAGCCAGTACCAAATGATTTGGATGACTTTATAATATAATTTTAGATCTGGTATAGCTAGGATATCTACGTTTGATTTTTTCTTCATTAACTCCTTTGAAATTTTTGACCTTTTGTTCTTCCAGATGAATTCCATTGTTATTTTTTCTAGGTCAGTAAAATAGTTTCTTGGGATTGTGTAACACTAAATAAATAGATTAGTTTAGGTAGTATTGTCATCTTTATTATATTTGCTCGAGCTATCCAAGAGCACTTGATATTTTTTCCAATTGTTTAGATCTGAATTTATTTGTGTGGAAAGTGTTTTGTAGTTTTGTGCATGTAGTTCCTGACTTTCTCTGGGCACATAGATTCCCAAATATTTTATACTATTGACTGTTATTTTAAATTGGATTTCTCTTTTTATCTCTTGTTGGATTTTGTTAATGATGAATAAAAATTCTGGTGATTTATTTTGATTATTTTGTGTCCTGCAACTTTGCAAAATTGTGGATTGCTTCTAATAGTTTTTTTTATGGTTCTCTATGTATACCATAATATCATCTGCAAAGAGTGATAATTTGTTTTTTTTTTTTCACTACATATTCTAATTGCCTTAATCTCTTTTTCTTTTCTTATTGCCAAAGCTAATATTTCTAATAGAATCTTGAATAGTAATGGTGATAGTGGGCAACCCTATTTTACCCTTGTTCTTCTTGGTAATTGTTCTAGTTTATCCCCATTACATATGATGCTTGTTGATGGTTTTCATAGATACTACTGACTGTTTTAAGAAAAATCCACTTATTCCTATACTTTCTAGTTTTTTTTTTTAATAGGAATAGGTGTTGAAATTTATTGAATGAACAATAACAATGAACTAGTCGCGAAATTATTGGGAAAAAGAAATCCAATAGGATCTCATTTTAGAAACTACACAGCACTTCTTTAATGATCACACTGCCCCAAAAGCTTATTTTGTAAACACCAATATTATTCAGGAATGATATTTGGCCACAGTAGATTTTTAGAAAACACAAACACAAACACAAACACAAACACAAACACAAACACAAACACATGATCTTTTACGAATCAAAATTGTAGAAAATCCCAAAAATCCATGGACATATATGTGGTGAGTATAAGTAGGTGATTTTGATGTCTTTGATGTAGTAAGTGATGGCAAAGGCAAAAATGAATAGAAAAAGAGGTAGGCTAATCTTGTATTGAAAATGAAAGCTTGTACTGGTTCTCAAGTATTAAAAGAAACAAGGGAATGAATCAGTGTGTTTTCTGGATCCTTTATGACAAAAGTCCTGTGGGATGAGATTGGATGGAAGGACTAATAACTGAATCAGTGGCAAGAGTCTTCATAATGATAAGATCAAGGGTTCATCAAAGTATTTTATCGTATCATTCCTTTATTTGCATTTATCAATGTGCATATTCTTAAGGGAAATTGAAATGAGGAACAGAAAACATATGCTACAATCCTCATGGGTGATATTAAGATTATTTCATAAAGAGAATCAACTGAATTATGAAAGTTCAAAACTTCTATGGGATAATCTTAACTAATTCAAAATCAATATAGAAAATTGCAAATAGTAATCACCAATAAATAATGGTTAATATGCCCACATATTTTTTCTCTTGCAAAGACATAAAGATTTTTTCTTTTCATAGATGATGTGTGCTTTTTTCATCCCCTTGCAATGATATTCAGTTTCAATGATTGTTGTTCACTAAGTGTTCCATGATTTAAGTTATTTTTATTCCTCTAGAAATGTTTTTGTATTTTTAAGCTGTTATTACTGTACCTTTTATAGCCATCTAAGGCATTAACATTTGCTCCATTTTTTAGAAGAAATTCTGCTATATCAAATTTCTTTGCTCTAATTGCAAAAAAAAGTGGTGTAAGGCCTTCCTGCAAAGTCACAAGAAAGACATTGTTATATTAAGTAAGTATTCTCTATTTACTTTAATTCAAAACTTATGACATTATATGAATTTGCTAATGACATGGTAAGAAAGCATAGCACAATGGAACATTGGAGTGAGCAGACTAGAATATAAATCTTACTTCTATTAGTTAATTCCTATGTGATCACAAAGCAAATTACTTTAGCTCTCTGGGCTATAAGTTCCCTTATATGTAAAATGATAAAATGATTAATATGTAATCAGAAGATAGAAATTCAGAATTAGTAAGAGACCAGTTCACATTATTTCATGAGTATCTTCCTTTCTTGCCAGATAATTGTCCAACTTATTTCCAAACTTATTTCCTCAAAACTCTATTAAGGTAAAGCTATATCCTGGCTGGATTGGAAGTTGACTAGTTATTTTTACCCATTCATTCTTTAGAATGAGATGTAATTATATAGTTTCCAGTTACATTTTGGTCTATTTTCCCTTGGATTTTTATTGAATGTAATTTTTTATTGCTCTGTGATCTGGAAAAAAATGCATTTACTATTTCTGCTTTTTTGAATTTGATTTTGAGGTTTTTATGTCCTAATATATTGGCAATTTTGTATAGGTTCTATGAATTACCAAGAAAAAAGTGTTCTCCTGTCTCCATTCAATTTTCTCCATAGAACAATGATATCTAGCTTTTCTAGTATTCTATAACTTTAACTTCTTTATTATTTATTTTCTGGTTTGATTTACCTTCAGAGAGAGCAAGATTGACATTTCAAAAAAAAAAAAAAAAAAAAAAAAAAAAAAAAAAAAAAAAAAAAAAAAAAAAAAAAAAAAAAAAAAAAAAAAAAAAAAAAAAAAAAAAAAAAAAAAAAAAAAAAAAAAAAAAAAAAAAAAAAAAAAAAAAAAAAAAAAAAAAAAAAAAAAAAAAAAAAAAAAAAAAAAAAAAAAAAAAAAAAAAAAAAAAAAAAAAAAAAAAAAAAAAAAAAAAAAAAAAAAAAAAAAAAAAAAAAAAAAAAAAAAAAAAAAAAAAAAAAAAAAAAAAAAAAAAAAAAAAAAAAAAAAAAAAAAAAAAAAAAAAAAAAAAAAAAAAAAAAAAAAAAAAAAAAAAAAAAAAAAAAAAAAAAAAAAAAAAAAAAAAAAAAAAAAAAAAAAAAAAAAAAAAAAAAAAAAAAAAAAAAAAAAAAAAAAAAAAAAAAAAAAAAAAAAAAAAAAAAAAAAAAAAAAAAAAAAAAAAAAAAAAAAAAAAAAAAAAAAAAAAAAAAAAAAAAAAAAAAAAAAAAAAAAAAAAAAAAAAAAAAAAAAAAAAAAAAAAAAAAAAAAAAAAAAAAAAAAAAAAAAAAAAAAAAAAAAAAAAAAAAAAAAAAAAAAAAAAAAAAAAAAAAAAAAAAAAAAAAAAAAAAAAAAAAAAAAAAAAAAAAAAAAAAAAAAAAAAAAAAAAAAAAAAAAAAAAAAAAAAAAAAAAAAAAAAAAAAAAAAAAAAAAAAAAAAAAAAAAAAAAAAAAAAAAAAAAAAAAAAAAAAAAAAAAAAAAAAAAAAAAAAAAAAAAAAAAAAAAAAAAAAAAAAAAAAAAAAAAAAAAAAAAAAAAAAAAAAAAAAAAAAAAAAAAAAAAAAAAAAAAAAAAAAAAAAAAAAAAAAAAAAAAAAAAAAAAAAAAAAAAAAAAAAAAAAAAAAAAAAAAAAAAAAAAAAAAAAAAAAAAAAAAAAAAAAAAAAAAAAAAAAAAAAAAAAAAAAAAAAAAAAAAAAAAAAAAAAAAAAAAAAAAAAAAAAAAAAAAAAAAAAAAAAAAAAAAAAAAAAAAAAAAAAAAAAAAAAAAAAAAAAAAAAAAAAAAAAAAAAAAAAAAAAAAAAAAAAAAAAAAAAAAAAAAAAAAAAAAAAAAAAAAAAAAAAAAAAAAAAAAAAAAAAAAAAAAAAAAAAAAAAAAAAAAAAAAAAAAAAAAAAAAAAAAAAAAAAAAAAAAAAAAAAAAAAAAAAAAAAAAAAAAAAAAAAAAAAAAAAAAAAAAAAAAAAAAAAAAAAAAAAAAAAAAAAAAAAAAAAAAAAAAAAAAAAAAAAAAAAAAAAAAAAAAAAAAAAAAAAAAAAAAAAAAAAAAAAAAAAAAAAAAAAAAAAAAAAAAAAAAAAAAAAAAAAAAAAAAAAAAAAAAAAAAAAAAAAAAAAAAAAAAAAAAAAAAAAAAAAAAAAAAAAAAAAAAAAAAAAAAAAAAAAAAAAAAAAAAAAAAAAAAAAAAAAAAAAAAAAAAAAAAAAAAAAAAAAAAAAAAAAAAAAAAAAAAAAAAAAAAAAAAAAAAAAAAAAAAAAAAAAAAAAAAAAAAAAAAAAAAAAAAAAAAAAAAAAAAAAAAAAAAAAAAAAAAAAAAAAAAAAAAAAAAAAAAAAAAAAAAAAAAAAAAAAAAAAAAAAAAAAAAAAAAAAAAAAAAAAAAAAAAAAAAAAAAAAAAAAAAAAAAAAAAAAAAAAAAAAAAAAAAAAAAAAAAAAAAAAAAAAAAAAAAAAAAAAAAAAAAAAAAAAAAAAAAAAAAAAAAAAAAAAAAAAAAAAAAAAAAAAAAAAAAAAAAAAAAAAAAAAAAAAAAAAAAAAAAAAAAAAAAAAAAAAAAAAAAAAAGGAATCTTGAGAACTCTATTTGTGTTTTGGGTATACATAGAAAGTGCATGCATAATTTGATTTTGCTGTTATAAAATAAAAAAGAAAGCAGAAGTAGAAAGGAGATTGTACTGGAAAAAGGAGAAAGTGGAGATAAAAATGACACAAATTACATCTTATGAAGAATTGCTTCATTTTCCCTCTCTTACCACCCTCCTAATATATTCCTTGTTTTTCCTCTCCCAAGTGCCAATGACAAAGAATTAAGCCTTTACTTAAAAAATCAGGAGTCTTTCAGCAGTTCTATAAAGAAAAAATGTGTAGTCATTAGGATAAAGAAAACATGTATTTAATTTTTTCCTGTGAAAATTCTGTCTCTATGTAGTTCAGATTTACGAGGAACAAATTTCAAAAAGTTTTTCTTAAAATATTATGGCATTTCTTCATGACAAATTCACATTGCAAAATTCTAAATATAGAAAAGCATTGTAGATAATATCTTGGAGTACTACTGCATTCTGGGGAACAGACTTAATATATCATTCAAAGAAGATTTTGGAGAGATGGACGTGATAGAATAGTCAGCAAACTAGTAACAAAGAACAAAGTAACAAAGAGCAGTAAGACAAAAAGGCCTTAGCTGACACACATATGCTGACTGAACGACCCTGCAGTACCTCCAGGACTCTCCCTAACATTGGGTTTCTTAACTTTTTCTTTCTCATGAACTCCCTTTTTAGAATGTTTTTAAATGCCTAAAATACATCGAAAACAAACAAAACCAATTACATTGAAATAAGCATAAACATAATGTAGTCTTTTTAAAGTTAAGTGGAAGAATCCATACTGTAAGATTAAAACATAGAGCAAGCCCTGAGCTAAATTAGAAGAGGGAATTTCCTTCTTAGGAGTTCCACTGTGAATGAAACCTCTTCTAGTGTTATGTGTACTCTCCCTGCCTTCCTCATCCCTCCATCCCACATTAAAAAATTCCAAGGACTAATAAATTTTGACTACAGAATAATTTTAAATTATTTTCATTTAAAAATGCTTCCAAAAATAAATGAATTATAAAATAAGTACATTGTACATTGTTTTTTAGCTGATAATCTATTATACAAGATTGTTAATTTCTACCTTGTTTTTTGCATCAATATCAGCTTTATAGTGAAGCAGTTTTGCCGTCATGTCTACGTTCTGAAAAAAGGCAACATAGTGAAGAGCATTGTTGTTGCCATCCCCAATATTAGGGTCTGCACCATGTTCAAGCAAAAGAGTTGCACACTCCACCTCCTCACACTGTATTGCCTGTCAGCATAATACATACAAAGAAATAATAATGTAATGTAAAATTGAGCATATTCAAACATCATTAGTGATATTTAAATAAGTTATTTACTAACTTTTGATATTTTAATCAAAGACAGAAATCCAAATGCATTTCAACGAACAGCATGATTAACTAAAGCATACCTTCATGAAAGGTGTTCGACTGTCTCCGTCCAACAAATTCAAGTTACATTTTCTCTCTATTAAGAGAGACACAACATTTGGTTGTCCATTCGCACAGGCCAGATGAAGACATGTTCTATAGAAATGAGAGAGCAATGTGATTGTTTGATAATATACTACGGCAATCAATATTGTATCATTGTTAGGATAATTTTAACTTAATTAGAGTAATAATGCATTATTCTTTTGCCTAAATTAGAAATCATTTCCAAAATATATAGAGAATTTACTCTAATTTATAAGGAATCAAGCCATTCTCGAATTGATAAATGGTCAAAGCATAAGAACAGACAATTTTCAGATAATGAAATCCAAACTATTTCCACTCAAATGAAAGTGTTCCAAATCACTGTTGATCAGAGAAATGCAAATTAAGACAACTCTGAGATACCACTACACACCTATCAGTTTGGCTAAGATGACAGGAAAAGATAATGATGCATGTTGGAGGGGATGCGGGAAAACTGGGACACTGATGCATTGTTAGTGGAGTTGTGAATGAATCCAACCATTCTGGAGAGCAATTTGGAATTATGCCCCCAAAGTTATCAAATTGTGCATATCCTTTGATCCAGCAGTGTTATTACTGGTCTTATGTCCCAAAGAGATACTAAAGAAGGGAAAGAGACGTGCATGTGCCAAAATGTTTGTGGCAGTCCTTTTTGTAGTGCCTAGAAATTGTAAAATGAATGGATGCCCATCAATTGCAGAATGGTTGGGTAAATTGTGGCATATGAATGTTATGGAATATTATTGTTCTGTAAGAAATGACCAGCAGGAAAAATACAGAGAGGCTTGCAGAGACTTACATGAACTGATGCTGAATGAAATGAGAAGAACTAGGAGAACATTATATACTTCAACAACAATCCTGTATGAGGATGTATTCTGATGGATTTATTTATCTTCGACAAAGAGAAGATCTAATTCAGTTACAAATGATGAATGAATGATGGGCAGAATCAGCTACATCCAGAGAAGGAACACTGGACTACTTGCATTTTTATTTTTCTTCCTAGATTACTTTTACGTTCTGAATCCAATTCTTCTTGTGCAATAAGAGAACTGTATGGATCTTCATACATATATTATATCTAGGATATACTTTAGCATGTTAAACATGTATAAATCTGCCTGCCATCTAGATAAGGGGGTAGAGGGAGGGAAGGGAAAAGTTGGAACAGAAGTGAGTGCAAGAGACAATGTTGTAAAAACTTACCCATACATATGTTCTGTCAATAAAGAGATATAATTTTTTAAAAATTAAAAAAAAAAATGAAAGAGGTAGAGGCTCCAAAAGGGAAGGGCTGCTTGAGACAAGGTGGATTTACATGTGAATTCTACCAAACATTTAAAGAACAACTGACTGACTCCAATATTATATAAACTATTCAAAAAAATAGTGAAAGGACTCCTATCTAATTCCTTTTTTTGACACAGACATGGTACTGATACCTAAACCAGGTAGGATGAAAAAGAGAAAGAAAATTATAGACCAATTTCCCTAATGCATATTGATGCAAAAATCTTAAATAAAATATTAACAAAGAGATTGCAGGAACTCATCCCAGGGATAATACACTACGACCAAGTAGGATTTATACTACAAATGCATAGTTGTTTCAATATGAGGAAAACCATTAGCATAATTGACTATGTTAGAAACTAAATTAACAAAAACCCCGTGATTCTATTTACTTCTTTCTGAATCACTTGGTTTAAGTCTTATCAAGTTGGGTTTTTAAAAAATCATCTTTTTCATTATTTCTAATAGCACAAGAATAGTCTATTACAATAAAGTGCCACAACTTGTGTAACCATTATTAAATTGATTGATATCCACTCAATTTACAGTTTTTGCCATGACAAAAAATATTCCTGGAAGTATCTTTGTAAATGTGTCCTTTTCATTTTTTTAATGATCTTTTTGAATATAGACTTAGTAGGAATATTGCTAGTTCAAAGAGTATGCATAGTTCTAGAGATCTTTGGGTATAGTTCCAAATTATTCTCCAGAGTAGTTGAATCAATTGACAATTGCACCAACATTACATTTGTGTTACAATGTCTTCATGTCTCTAACATTTATTATTTTTATTTTCTCTGCCATTCTGGAGAATTGTTGTAATTTGTATTTCTCTAATCAGTTGTGTTTTAATTTTATTATGTTTCATGGTAATTATTCATGTTTTATGACTTGTTGTTAGGCCCGCCTATTGTTTAAGCTTTTGATAGTATGCATCCATTTATTCTAATTTTGTGCTACTATGCAATATATCAAATAACATTTTTCATAAGCTATGATCCACAAAGAATGCTTTTATCATTTCTGATTTTTATATTCACTTATACTTCTCTCTGTTGTCAAGTATTATTGATAAGGATGTATATTAAACTACTTCTTCTAATCCAAATGGGAATGTTTATAGTCAACACAAAAACAATTAGGTTGTAGACAGAGATTCAAGTTTAGAGAAGGAAATTTCAAAGCATAATGACTTCTTTTGAAAGATAATATGTCCCATTTTGATTTAAAATTTTTCAACTAAAGTTGGGATTCTGTCTTGTTTTATATGTTGCTGAGGAAATTTCTTCTTTAACTCATTGGTCTAGAAGTCCTGTGATATCAAGACATCTGTAATTTTAATAAGAAAATCTGTGGTTTTGATAGTAAAGGAAATACTGAATGTTGAAAGAAAACAAAAGTTCGTCTCCAAAAGTATCACAGAGAATTCACCATTTTGTCTGTGTATCTCTTTCTCTAGAATTGATATTCTTATAGCAAATATATGCAGCAAGGTAGATAAATTAGATAATTGCTTCTTTTATCTCCGCCTTTATTTGGAAAATTGGTGTGCTTAAAAATTTCTGAAAAAATGTTGCTGGCTTCTGAGGGTAGTACATTCAAGTTCACCCAAATGAAGGGGGAGAAAAAATAAAACATGTGCTTGGTTATTTTAGGAAAAAGCTATTTATTATTTTTTCTCATAATTGATATATCATATGTAAAGAGAGACAATAGAAAGATGGCTATGTAAGCTTGGTCTTTAAGGTTCCTATGGCTAATAAACTTAATTTTTAATTGTATTTGTAAATATGAGAACCTTAAATATTCTAAGAATAGTTCTACTTTCTTCATGATAACCATGTTAGAATATCACAATAGTCTTTTCTATTCAGTTAATCATTTTCAGGAACTTTTCTCCAATGACTTCATCCAATGTGCACCTACCATCTTGATGATCCTTTCTCTCTCAGCACAAAATTGCTATTCTTTATACCAGTATGCATTGAAGGTGTTTGTATGTCTATTTTTCTTGTCTTTTGTCTTACAGTATAGGCTCCTTGGGAACATTTCTTTCTTTCTCTCTTCTTCCCGCCATTCTTTCCTTCCTTCCTTCCTTCTTTCCTTCCTTCCTTCTTTCCTTCCTTCTTTCCTTCCTTCTTTCCTTCCTTCTTTCCTTCCTTCCTTCTTTCCTTCCTTCCTTCTTTCCTTCCTTCTTTCCTTCCTTCTTTCCTTCCTTCCTTCTTTCCTTCCTTCCTTCTTTCCTTCCTTCTTTCCTTCCTTCCTTCCTTCCTTCTTTCCTTCCTTCCTTCTTTCCTTCCTTCCTTCCTTCTTTCCTTCCTTCCTTCCTTCTTTCCTTCCTTCCTTCTTTCCTTCCTTCCTTCTTTCCTTCCTTCTTTCCTTCCTTCTTTCCTTCCTTCTTTCCTTCCTTCCTTCTTTCCTTCCTTCCTTCTTTCCTTCCTTCTTTCCTTCCTTCTTTCCTTCCTTCTTTCCTTCCTTCTTTCCTTCCTTCCTTCTTTCCTTCCTTCCTTCCTTCCTTCCTTCTTTCCTTCCTTCCTTCCTTCCTTCCTTCTTTCCTTCCTTCCTTCTTTCCTTCCTTCCTTCTTTCCTTCCTTCTTTCCTTCCTTCTTTCCTTCCTTCTTTCCTTCCTTCCTTCTTTCCTTCCTTCCTTCCTTCCTTCCTTCCTTCCTTCTTTCCTTCCTTCTTTCCTTCCTTCTTTCCTTCCTTCCTTCTTTCCTTCCTTCCTTCTTTCCTTCCTTCCTTCCTTCTTTCCTTCCTTCTTTCCTTCCTTCTTTCCTTCCTTCTTTCCTTCCTTCCTTCCTTCTTTCCTTCCTTCCTTCTTTCCTTCCTTCTTTCCTTCCTTCCTTCTTTCCTTCCTTCTTTCCTTCCTTCCTTCTTTCCTTCCTTCCTTCCTTCCTTCCTTCCTTCCTTCCTTCCTTCCTTCTTTCCTTCCTTCCTTCTTTCCTTCCTTCTTTCCTTCCTTCTTTCCTTCCTTCTTTCCTTCCTTCTTTCCTTCCTTCCTTCCTTCCTTCTTTCCTTCCTTCTTTCCTTCCTTCTTTCCTTCCTTCCTTCTTTCCTTCCTTCTTTCCTTCCTTCCTTCCTTCCTTCCTTCCTTCCTTCTTTCCTTCCTTCTTTCCTTCCTTCTTTCCTTCCTTCTTTCCTTCCTTCTTTCCTTCCTTCCTTCTTTCCTTCCTTCCTTCCTTCTTTCCTTCCTTCCTTCCTTCTTTCCTTCCTTCCTTCTTTCCTTCCTTCCTTCCTTCCTTCTTTCCTTCCTTCCTTCTTTCCTTCCTTCTTTCCTTCCTTCTTTCCTTCCTTCTTTCCTTCCTTCCTTCTTTCCTTCCTTCCTTCCTTCCTTCCTTCCTTCCTTCCTTCCTTCCTTCCTTCTTTCCTTCCTTCCTTCCTTCCTTCCTTCCTTCCTTCCTTCCTTCCTTCCTTCCTTCCTTCCTTCCTTCTTTCCTTCCTTCTTTCCTTCCTTCTTTCCTTCCTTCCTTCCTTCCTTCTTTCCTTCCTTCCTTCCTTCCTTCTTTCCTTCCTTCCTTCCTTCCTTCCTTCCTTCCTTCCTTCCTTCTTTCCTTCCTTCTTTCCTTCCTTCTTTCCTTCCTTCCTTCCTTCCTTCTTTCCTTCCTTCCTTCCTTCCTTCCTTCTTTCCTTCCTTCCTTCCTTCCTTCCTTCCTTCTTTCCTTCCTTCCTTCTTTCCTTCCTTCCTTCTTTCCTTCCTTCTTTCCTTCCTTCCTTCCTTCCTTCCTTCCTTCCTTCCTTCTTTCCTTCCTTCCTTTCTCTCTCCCTCTTTTAACTTTTTGAATAAAAAATTTTGGATAGAAAAATCAACTTAAGAACATTTTCACTTTAAATTATCAAAAACCACTCTCAGAAGCTATTTTTTGCAAGCATTAGTGCTTGAATAATGTTGCAAATATACTTTCTTAATCCAAATGAGGCAGCAATTCTGAAAAGTGACAGTCATCACACCATTTTTCTAAGCCAATTACATTTCAAATTGTGAAATATTCACACATAGTCAAAATATTAATTGAAATGATGTCTGTAAATCTTACATGAATTATTTTAATTTGTTTCATTGAAATTTAAGCATTTGTTATTTAAGAGGTATCCCTGATATTCACAGGCACTTTTCTCACTTATGATGTTTATCCACACATAAATATTAATTATGGGTATTTAGGGAACATTAGTAATCTGGTATGGGGTCTTACCCAGTCTTTTCCAGGACTCTTATCTACTTTTATTGCTCACTTTCACTAAACTCTCACTTGTGACTCCAAGAAGTTATAGAAGTTGTAGCAGTCCCACTTCATGAAATGATGTTAGCAATAACAGAGAGTAAATCAGGCTGAGAGTGCCCAAAAGGCCTCAAATATGTCTATCATGTCAGGGAGGATGTCTAGCCCCAAACATGAGAGATTTTCCCTAGAAGAATGAGTATATGGGAATAATATGCTCCAGTAGTCATGAAAGCAGTAGTAGTCATGAAAGCAGTAGTAGTCATGAAAGTGGAGTGCTTAGAGTTTGGTTAGACAACAAGGATTCCAAAGCCATATGCTATATCCTATGCCATTGCCAGTCACCTTGACGTTTTCTTTGCCAATGAACTTTGATGACTAAAGAAGAGAGAATGAAGCTGACAACTCTGCACAACCTTACATCAGTTAAATCAGATTCATTCATAAGCCCCAACTTTTAGTACATGATGTCATTGACTCTTTTTGAAAATGAAGCTTGAAAAGCACTAATTATAGCTTATGGTATACAGAATGCTAAATTTGGAAATGGAAATCCTGGATAAAGACCCTGACTCATAATCTATTAGTATACTGACCATTGATAAGACAATTACTTTCTCTGAGACTTAGTTTCATCATCTATTTAAAAAAAATGCTAACATCTCTCTCACTCTCTCTCTATATATCTATCAATATCGATATAGATATAGATAAAGAGAGAGAATGAGAGAGAAATATCATAGATTAGTTAACGTAAGATAAATGGTACAATGAATAGAGCTCTGAACCATTAGTGAGGAAATTCTGAGTACAAGTATGCCCTTAGACAGAGACTAGCTGTGTGCCTCTGAGTATGTGACTTAATTTATATCCCAGTTTCCTCAACTGTAAAAGAGGCTAATAAAAATACTCACTTCCCAGGATAGCTGTGAGGCTAAACTCTAATAATATTTATAAAATGTTTAGTAGCATTCTTGCTAGTAATAGTTCTAGAAGTAAGAGGATATGGATCAAACAACTAATATGTGAAGCACTGAAAAATTTAAAGCAATTCTATTAATATTAGATGTTATTTCATAAGATTATAGTTTAGCAACAAAAAAGCAAATGATATGTTAAATCTTTGCTTTCAAAGAATCTTTGTGTCTTTGAGTAGAAAAATACATCGTAGTTCACATATTCCTCTACCTGTAGCTTTGTAATATTTCCAATAAGTAATCATTAAATTTCTGCTTGAGGGCCTTAAGTGAGAGAACATTTATTCCCTCCTAAGTCAGGCCCTTAAATTTTCTGATCCCTCTTGGTTTTGGGAAGCTCTTCTTTATGTTGTGTTCATTAGTCCTTAATTTCTATCGACTGGCCTATACTTCCTTTTTTTAGGAAAGTTCACATTACTATACCTTCACATCCTTGACAATAAAAATATTTCTACTGTATTTTTTTTCAAAAATAAACATCTCCAATAATTATATACAACATTTTTCTATTTGTATGTCCTTTTTTCATTTATTATATATTATAATTCGCATTGAATTATGATTGAAACTTGAAAATTTTATGGCCAGAAAAAGTTTCAAAGAATACACACTGAATACTCTTTGAATTTCACAATTTTACCATGTCTTGACACCATCTAGAAATTCTTTTAAACCTCTGATAAATTCATATTTCTTTCTAAACAATGAGCATTTTTTTTTTCTGGAACTGTGCTATATAGTGCTACTTATAGGGTCTTTAAAGATAGTCAAGGAAGCAGTTCAACTTGTAAATTAAAGACCATGGCATCTTCTCAATGTGGAACAAATGTGAATATAATCTATTACTGAGTATTTCATTGATTATTAATTATGTTGTTACTTAGATAGATTAAACATTGTTTGACAATTAATGACATACAAAAATGCTTTCCCATTCTGAATCCTACCACAAGTGATCTTGTATTTATTTATATGTTCCATATATTGTATTCTCCAATAGAGTGAAAGTTTCAGTGTTTTCTTTATATTTCCAGTGACTATCAGTTGCTAGATTTTATTGTGATGATCCATAAAGTAACAATGTTTTACATGTTAAGACATTAATTTATTTATTCCTAAAGATTCATAGAAAGCTAAAGGGCAGGAACTCTGAAAAGCTATACTTGAATCAAGGACAAGAAGGTGCTTATAGTTAAGCACCTATTCAGTGTAAGATAATGGTTCTCTAAACATATCCATAATGTGATATGGTGATGAAATGGTTGCACATGCTCAGTTGCTGTAGCGATATAATTATAGTGAAGTATTTAAGGGCTGGGAGGACTGGGAAGGAACCTCTCAGACACAGACATAGAGAATTCTCTCAGCTACAGACACAAGAGAAGACTCCACTGCATCTTTGACCATCCTTGTAGGTCTCCTGTCTTCATCACTCCTCCACTAAGACCAAGGACTCGAGCTGGTCCTGAGATCCTCCATAAAGCTAGCCCAGACATTACAGAAAGGTACATACAAGGTGACCTCAGAGCCATTTACTCTAACTTGTACTTGAAAAGCACAATGTCTCTTAAGTGAAATGGCTGAAGAACTTGTGATATATGGTTATGAATTGTTAAGGGGTAGATCAATACTCTGAGAGTCTCTATAGCTATGGATAAAAGCATCTGAAGGAGTTGCAAGGCAGCCTTTGCTGACCTAGGTGTTGCAGACTGGGAATGAAGTAAATTGGAGGCAGAGGGAAGAGGAGAGAGGTCAGACAACACAACAGCCTCTCAGTCTCCTTGTATCATCCTCTCACAAGAGGAGATCCATTCTGCAGGTCTGGGTTGGATCTCCAGAAGCCACTGTCAGGTGGGTTCTGTGTTCCCAACAATGAATCAATGTTATTTTAGTGTAAGAAATTTATAGACTGTTGGTTTCAGAAAAAAAATGGGAAGTTTTATATGAATTGATACAAACTTAAGTCAGGAAGACTAGAAGAAATTTGTAAATAGTACTAGTAATAATGTTATGAAAGACTTAGCTATTCCAATCAATGCAATGATTCAGGATATTTACAAAGAATTAATGAAGAAAAACATGATCCATATCTAGACAGAGAATTGTTTAGATTTAGAAATTTAGATTAAAGCACACTTTTGTCATATCCATATATTTTTGCTTTTTTTTTTTTTTAAAGAAAGCTAATGTGGGAATATGATTTCATAGTTTTGTATGTATAATGTAAACAATGCATTGTTTGCCTTTTCACTGGGTGTGGGATTTACAAGAAATAGGGAGAGATTTGGGAACTCAACTTGTAAAATAGATGTTAATAAGTATATGCATCTATACAGACACATATATGCACATATGTCCATATGTCTACGTGTATACACAAACCTGTATATGGGTATATATGTATACATGCACAAATATGTGAATATGTTTGTATGGGTGCAATTCTCTCAACCACAAATCATACAGTTGGTTATCTAGTTTTATCTTGAAGGCCATTAATGAGAGGGAATTCAATATCACTTGAAATAGACTATTATGAACTTCCGGCCAAGATGGCGGAGAGGAAATACACTCCTGTGTAACCTCCGTGTTTTTCTCTCACTATCCATTTCATTTCATGCCTCTGAATTAATGCTCGACTGAAAAAAAAAAAAACATACATTTACTTACCAAGAGAAACCATCCTTGAGACTCGTCAAGAAAGGTCTGTTTTTGCGCGAGGGCGGGGACGGTACTTAAATCGGAAGCAGTCTGCGGCCAGCAGCTGCAGCAAGAGCACAGATAGCAGCTCAGAGCCGAGTAGAGCGGAGAGGGGGTGGGGTGTGATCGCAGCCGTCTCTGCGGGGAGAGCTTTGCTACAGGATTAGATACTTTGCTCCGGCAGCAGAGAAGCTAAAAACACCGGGGGTGAAGAATACAGCCCCAAACAGCTGGAGTCTCTCGGGACCTGGCCACGCCTCCCCCCACAGAGTCTCAGCCCGCTCGGATCTCAGAGCGCTCGGATCTCAGCGCGCAGGCGCCATAGCACAGTAGGACCCGTGCCTCACGAATACCCTCCCCTTCCCCCAAAGAAAGCAGCCTCCATTCAAGGGTTTTTTCCTTCTGTTTCTTTGATAGTTTGTCTTTGATAAATAGACAGAATGAGCAAGAAACTGAAAAAGAATTTAACCCTGGACAGCTTTTATACAGATAAAGAGCAGACTCCAAATCCTGAGGAGACTAAAAACAAACAGTCCCCAGGTAAATCCCCAGAGGAGGAGATCATATGTTCCTCAGCACAGATGAATCTCATGGAGGAAATTAAAAAGGCTCTCACAAGGGAGCTAGAAGAAAAATGGGAAAAGGAGAGGGAGGCTCTGCAAAAGGGGAAGGAGGCTTGGCAAAAGGAGAAAGAGGCTTTGCAAAAGGAGAGGGAGACTTGGCAAAAGGAGAGGGAGGCTCTGCAAAAGGAGAGGGAGGCTTGGCAAAAGAGGCTGGAGAAGTCAGTTAAAGAGAGAGTGGATAAAGAAACCAAATCCTTGAAAAATAGGATTGGTGAACTGGAAAACAAAATTGGCGAAATGGAAAAAAATTCCACAGAACAAAAGAACTCAATTGGACAATTAGAAAAAGATCTTAAAAAAGTGAGTGAAGAAAATACCTCACTGAAAATCAGGGTCGAACAATTGGAATTGAATGACTCGAGGAGACAAGAAGAATCAGTCAAGCAAATCCAAAAAAATCAAACAATGGAAAAGAATGTGAAATACCTTCTGGGGAAGACAACAGACCTGGAAAACAGATCCAGGAGAGACAACCTGAGAATCATCGGACTTCCAGAAAAGTATGATGAAAAAAAGAGCCTGGACACTATTTTCCAGGAAATTATCAAAGAGAACTGCCCAGAAGTCATAGAAACAGAGGGTAAAATAGACATTGAAAGAATTCATCGATCCCCTACTGAAAGGGATCCTAAAATCAAAACACCAAGGAATATAGTGGCCAAATGCCAGAACCCTCAGGCGAAGGAAAAAATACTGCAAGCGGCTAGAAAAACCCAATTCAAGTATCAAGGAGCCACAATAAGGATCACCCAGGATCTGGCAGCATCCACATTAAAGGATCGAAGGGCCTGGAATATGATATTCTGAAAGGCTAAGGAACTTGGTATGCAACCAAAAATAACTTACCCAGCGAGAATGAGCATCTTTTTCCAGGGAAGAAGATGGACATTCAACGAAGTAAGCGAATTCCATCTATTTCTGATGAAAAAGCCAGAACTTAACAAAAAATTTGATCTACAAGCACAGAACTCAAGAGAAATCTAAAAAGGTAAAGATTAATCTTGGGAACTGTATTCCGGCTATAAAGATGTATAAAGAATACATGTATACCTTGTTCTAGAAACTAGATGTGGAAAGGACATTGTACCAGAAAAAAGGGAAAGTGGGGGTACTACATTTCATGAAGAGGCAAAGAAAACCTAGTATATCTGAGAGAAAGAATGGAGAGGGATGAATATAGTGAGTATTTTACTGCCTTCAGAATTGGCATTAAGAGAAGAATTTTAGACATATTCAATCTATGGTGAAACTTCTCCCACCTCACTGAAAAGTGAGAAGGGAAAAGTGAAAAGGGAAGGAATAAGCTAAGTGGAAGGGAATACGGTATCTGGGAGGGAAAGGGGTAAATTGGGGGGGGGGGAACTCTAAGGAGGAGGGAGGGATACTAAAAAAGGGAGGGCTGTGAGAAGCAAGTGGTGCTCACAAGCTTAATACTGGGAAGGGGGGTAAGGGAGTAAGAAGGGAGAAAAGCATAAACCGGGGTTAACAAGATGGCAAGTAATACAGAATTGATCATTTTAACCATAAATGTGAACGGGGTAAACTCCTCTATAAAGAGGAAAAGGTTAGCAGAATGGATTAAAAGCCAGAATCCTACAATATGTTGTTTACAGGAAACACCCCTGAAGCGGGGTGATACATGCCGGTTAAAGGTAAAAGGTTGGAGCAAAACCTACTATGCTTCAGGTGAAGCCAAAATAGCAGGGGTAGCCATCCTGATCTCAGATCAAGCTAAAGCAAAAATTGATCTAATCAAAAGAGATAAGGAAGGGCACTATATCTTGCTAAAGGGTAGAATGAATAATGAAGAAGTATCTATATTAAACATATATGCACCAAGTAGTGTAGCATCTAAATTCTTAAAAGAGAAATTAAGAGAGCTGCAAGAAGAAATAGACAGTAAAACTATAATAGTGGGAGATCTCAACCTTGCACTCTCAGAATTAGATAAATCAAACCACAAAATAAATAAGAAAGAAGTCAAAGAGATAAATAGAATACTAGAAAAATTAGATATGATAGATCTCTGGAGAAAATGTAATGGGGACAAAAAGGAGTACACCTTCTTTTCAGCAGTTCATGGAACTTATACAAAAATTGACCATATATTAGGACATAAAAACCTCAAACTCAAATGCAGTAAGGCAGAAATAGTGAATGCATCCTTTTCAGACCATGATGCATTGAAAATTACATTCAATAAAAAGCCACAGGAAAGTAGACCAAAAAATAATTGGAAACTAAATAATCTCATACTAAAGAATGATTGGGTGAAACAGCAAATTATAGACATAATTAATAACTTCATCCAAGAAAACGATAATAATGAGACATCATACCAAAATGTATGGGATGCAGCCAAAGCGGTAATAAGGGGAAATCTCATATCTCTAGAGGCCTATTTGTATAAAATAGAGAAAGAGAAGGTCAATGAATTGGGCTTGCAACTAAAAATGCTAGAAAAGGAACAAATTAAAAACCCCCAATCAAACACTAAACTTGAAATTCAAAAAATAAAAGGAGAGATCAATAAAATTGAAAGTTAAAAAAACTATTGAATTAATTAATAAAACTAAGAGTTGGTTCTATGAAAAAACCAACAAAATAGACAAACCCTTAGTAAATCTGATTAAAAAAAGGAAAGAGGAAAATCAAATTGTTAGTCTTAAAAATGAAAAGGGAGAACTCACCACTAACGAAGAGGAAATTAGAGCAATAATTAGGAGTTACTTTGCCCAACTTTACGCCAATAAATTCGACAACTTAAATGAAATAGAAGAATACCTCCAAAAATATAGCTTACCTAAACTAACAGAGGAAGAAGTAAATATCCTAAACACTCCTATCTCAGAAAAAGAAATAGAACAAACTATCAATCAACTCCCTAAGAAAAAAAACCTCAGGACCAGATGGATTTACATCTGAATTCTATCAAACATTTAAAGATCAATTAACTCCAATGCTAAATAAACTATTTGAAAAAATAGGGATTGAAGGAGTCCTACCAAACTCCTTTTATGACACAGATATGGTACTGATACCTAAACCAGGTAGGCTGAAAACAGAGAAAGAAAATTATAGACCAATCTCCCTAATGAATATTGATGCTAAAATCTTAAATAAAATATTAGCAAAAAGATTACAGAAAATCATCCCCAGGATAATACACTATGACCAAGTAGGATTTATACCAGGAATGCAGGGCTGGTTCAATATTAGGAAAACTATTAACACAATTGACTATATCAACAACCAACCAAACAAAAACCATATGATCATCTCAATAGATGCAGAAAAAGCATTTGATAAAATCCAACAGCCATTCCTAATAAAAACACTTGAGAGCATAGGAATAAAAGGACTTTTCCTTAAAATAGTTAGGAGCATATATTTTAAACCTTCAGTAAGCATCATATGCAATGGGGAAAAACTGGAACCTTTCCCAGTAAGATCTGGAGTGAAGCAAGGTTGCCCACTATCACCATTATTATTCAATATTGTATTAGAAACACTAGCCTTGGCAATAAGAGTCGAGAAAGATATTAAAGGAATTAGAGTAGGCAATGAGGAAACCAAATTATCACTCTTTGCAGATGATATGATGGTATACCTAGAAAACCCCAGAGATTCTACTAAAAAGCTACTAGAAATAATTCATAATTTTAGCAAAGTAGCAGGATACAAAATAAATCCCCATAAATCCTCAGCATTCTTATACACCACCAACAAAATCCAAGAGCAAGAGATACAAAGAGAAATTCCATTCAAAATAACTGTTGATAGCATAAAATATTTGGGAATCTACCTACCAAAGGAAAGTCAGGAATTATATGAGCAAAATTACAAAAAAGTTTTCACACAAATAAAGTCAGACTTAAATAACTGGAAAAATATTAAGTGCTCTTGGATAGGCCGAGCGAATATAATAAAGATGACAATACTCCCTAAACTAATCTATTTATTTAGTGCTATACCAATCAGACTTCCAAGAAAATATTTTAATGATTTAGAAAAAATAACAACAAAATTCATATGGAACAATAAAAAGTCGAGAATATCAAGGGAATTAATGAAAAAAAAAATCAAATGAAGGTGGTCTAGCTATACCTGATCTAAAATTATATTATAAAGCAGCAGTCACCAAAACCATTTGGTATTGGCTTAGAAATAGATTAGTCGATCAGTGGAAAAGGTTAGGTTCACAAGACAGAATAGTCAACTATAGCAATCTAGTGTTTGACAAACCCAAAGATTCTAAATTTTGGGATAAGATTTCATTATTTGATAAAAACTGCTGGGATAACTGGAAATTAGTATGGCAGAAATTAGGCAAGGACCCACACTTAACACCACATACCAAGATAAGATCAAAATGGGTCCATGACCTAGGCATAAAGAACGAGATTATAAATAAATTAGAGGAACATAGGATAGTTTATCTCTCAGACTTGTGGAGGAGAAAGAAATTTGTGACCAAAGATGAACTAGAGACCATTACCAATCACAAAATAGAAAATTTTGATTATATCAAATTAAAAAGCCTTTGTACAAACAGAACGAATGCAAACAAGATTAGAAGGGAAGCAACAAACTGGGAAAACATCTTTACAATTAAAGGTTCTGATAAAGGCCTCATTTCCAAAATATATAGAGAACTGACTCAAATTTATAAAAAATCAAGCCATTCTCCAATTGATAAATGGTCAAAGGATATGAACAGACAATTTTCAGATGAAGAAATTGAAACTATTACCACTCACATGAAAGAGTGTTCCAAATCACTATTGATCAGAGAAATGCAAATTAAGACAACTCTGAGATATCACTACACACCTGTCAGATTGGCTAAGATGACAGGAAAAAATAATGATGAATGTTGGAGGGGATGCGGGAAAACGGGGACACTGATGCATTGTTGGTGGAATTGTGAACGAATCCAGCCATTCTGGAGAGCAATCTGGAATTATGCCCAAAAAGTTATCAAACTGTGTATACCCTTTGATCCAGCAGTGTTTCTATTGGGCTTATACCCCAAAGAGATACTAAAAAAGGGGAAAGGGACCGGTATGTGCCAAAATGTTTGTAGCAGCCCTGTTTATAGTGGCTAGAAACTGGAAAATGAATGGATGCCCATCAATTGGAGAATGGCTGGGTAAATTGTGGTATATGAATGTTATGGAATATTATTGCTCTGTAAGGAATGACCATCAGGATGAATAGAGAGAGGCTTGGAGAGACCTACATGGACTGATGCTAAGTGAGATGAGCAGAACCAGGAGATCATTATACACTTCGACAACGATATTGTATGAGGATGTATTCTGATGGAAGTGGATTTCTCTGACAAAGAGACTTAACTGAGTTTCATTGGATAAATGATGGACAGAAACAGCTACACCGAAAGAAGGAATACTGGGAAATGAATGTGAACTATTTGATTTTTGATTTTCTTCCCGAGTTATTTTTACCTTCTGAATTCAACTCTCCCTGTGCAGTGGGAGAACTGTTCGGTTCTGCAAATATGTATTGTATCTAGGATATACTGCTACATATTTAACATATATAGGACTGCTTGCCATCTTGGGGGGGGGGAGGAGGGAGGGAGGGGAAAAAACGAAACATAAGTGATTGCAAGGGATAATGCTGTGTAAAAATTATCCTGACATGGATTCTGTCAATACAAAGTTATTATTAAATTAAAAAAAAAAAAACATATAATTCAAAAAAAAAAAAAAAAAAAAAAAAAAGAATGTGAATGCCATGCCATTTGGTGCAGATATGTTTAGTATTGATATTATTTCATTCTCTATGGTTCTTTTTTTTTTTAAAGCAAGATGTAGTTTCCCTGTTTGTCCCTTTTGATAAAATCTATTTTTGCTTTAAAAAAAAAAGAAATAGACTATTATTCATTTTAATGTCTTTAACGTTAAGTAAGTTTTTTCTTGCATCAGACTTAAAACTACCACTTTGTAATGTTTACTTCTTGCTCCTAGTCATGCACTCTGGAGATTAACAAAGCAAGTCTGTTTCTTCAACATATCACTCCTTTAAAATGTAGTCAAATTTGTCATCCACATACCCATTCTCCACCACCACGGATTTTCTTTTATCCATACCATATATCCTTGTATTTTCCTACTAATTTGAAAACTATCAACCCTCTTATTTGCCCTTCTCTGTATACTCTGGCTTATCAGTATAATTTGAAATTATGGTGCCTAAATTTGAATAAGATAAACTAGAAATAGCTTGTCCAGGACAGTGTATCTGGGATTATCATTTCCCTGATCCTGGAAATAGTGGTGACTCTTTGTACTGCTGCTAAAGATCACCTAATCTTTCTTAGTTATCATAAAATCCTTTTGACTTTGAGTTTTCTATTCCATTAATCTCTACAAAATATAACCATAATATCTTCATTTCATATTTTTGAAATTAATTTTATACCTATGTTTAAGATGAAGCATTTATCCCTGTCAAATTTAATTTAAATCATATTGGTCTGTTTTTTGGTATTTATTAAAATCTCTCTGATTGTTGTCTCTGTTATCCAATATATTATTTCTCCTAATATTATATCATCTGCAAGCTTATAAGTGATTCACTAGGAAAAAAAATGCACATCCAAGACTTAAGTTAAATGAAAAGTTCATTATTTGAAATCCTTGCAAGTTGACATTGACTAAACTAGGAATATTTGTAATGGGCTGAGGCTTGAGTTGATGCACTGAGGTCCCAAGCACGTGAGGTTAAATAGTAATTGGACCAGACTCTATTAATATATATGCTTGGAGAAAAAATGCCCCAGGCCCACTCTTTATGCAAGTCCTGATGTGTTGTATAGTTTTTGGTGGGTGGAGGCAAGGGAGTGGAAAGGGAAATGGAAGGAGAGACTGCTGTCTGGGATCTTGTCACAGCTGCTCGCATTGATATCATGGTGTCCCTTCATCTCCAATCCCTCTCTACTAGCTGGCTACTGTCGCAGCTGCCCATATTGCTATTGCAATCCTTTTTCACCTCTTCACTTCAATAAAGATTGAAGATTTTCCCCTTAACCTGAATTCCTGACTCCAGCTAATTTTAAATATGTGGTCATCACAAATATTGGTTCTCAATTGCTTCTCAAGACTTCCTTGGTGAATATAGTAGTTAGTATTAAACTAAGAGGTTCAGTTAGGTTGTACACTGGATACATCATCAGTCCTTAATTAGGAGGTACCAGAGTTCAATTTTGGCAGCAAGCACTTAATAGGTATGTGATCCTCAGCCAGTCATTTAATCCTTTTTTCCTCAGTTTATCATTTGTGAAATAAGCTGAAGAAGGAAAAAAAAAATTCCAATATCTTTGCTGAGAACATCCCCAAAGAGATCAAAACAAATCAAATACAGCTAAAAATGACTAAACAACAAAAATTTAAAAACAAAAATTTAATTCAATTTCTGATATGAAATAAAGGAGACTTTCTCCTCCATTCAAATTACCCAAAGAAGTATTATTTATTTTTAATGCATTTTAAATTGCTTTATGAATCATGTTAGGAAACAACAATCAGAACAAAAGAGAAAAACCATAAGAGAAAAAAAAAAACAAAATAAAAAAGAAGTGAGCAAAGCATGTGTTGATTTGCATTCAATCCACATAGTTATTTTTCTGGATGCAATTGGAGTTTTCAATCCAAAGTTTATTGGAAATGCCTTAGATCACTATACCACTGGTGAGAACTAAGTCTTTCATAGTTGATCATTGCAAATTCTTGCTGTTATTGTGTACAGTATGTTCCTGGCCCTGCTTGTTTCATTCTGCATCATTCATGTAAAACTTTCCAGGCCTTTCTAAAATCAGTTTGTTTATCTTTTTTTTTTACATGGTAATATTTCATTACTTTCATATATCATAATTTATTCAGCCATTCCCCAGTTGATGGGCATCTCATTTTCAACCACCAAAAGAGCTGCTAGAAATATTTTTGCATATGTTGGTCATTTCTCCTTCTTTTTGATTTTCTTGGGATACAGATCCACTGATGGCACTGCTGAACTAAAGGGTATGGACAGTTTTTCACCCCTTTGGGTATAGTTCCAAATTGCTCCAGAATCTGAGAAGTGTGTAACTGAGAAGAGGTAAATCAGAGTTTTGTTTTGTTTGTTTGTTTGTTTTTTTAAAATTTGCATTTCTCTAATCAATAGTGATTTAGAGCATTTTTTTTTCTTATGAGTATAGGTAGCTTAAATTTCATCTTCTGAAAATCATCTATTCATACTCTTTGACCACTTATCTATTGGGGAATGACTTGTATTCGTATAAATTTGCCACTGTTCTTTATATATTTTAGAAATGAGACCTTAATCAGAAATACTGGCTGTAAATGATTTCCCCAGTTTTGTATTTATGTTGTTATCTTGTTCTTCTTGGTTTAAAAAAAAAAAAAACTTTTAATTTAATGTAACAAGAGTTGTCCATTTTGCCTTCGATAATGTTCTCTAGTTCTTTTTTTTTTTTTTGTCATAAAGTCCCATCTTCCCCAAAGAGCTGATTGGTAAATTATCCTTTGCTCTCTTAATTTGCTTATGATATCACCTTTTATCCCTCCATTTTGATCTTATTTTGGTATGTGGTGTGAGAGATAATGCTCTATGCCAAGTACCTGACATATTATTTTCCAGTTTTCCCAGCAATTTTTCTCAAATAATGAGTTGCTATCCCAGAGGCTGAAGTTTATCAAATATTAGATTACTATAGGCATTGATTACTGTGTCATTTGTTGCTAATCTATTCCATTGATCCACCACTCTTTCTTAGCCAATATCAAATTATTTCAATGACTGCTACTTTGTAATATGGCTTTAGGTTTGTTACTGCTAAACCACCAATCTTTTTATTTTTTCATTAATTTCCTAAATATTTTTGTTGTTACAGTTGAATTTTGTTATTATTTTTTCCTAGATATATAAAATAATTTTTGAAAGTTTGATTGGCATGACACTGAAAAAAAAAAGACCAATTAAGACAGTATTGTCATTTTATTATATTAGCTCATCTATCTCTATTTTGTAATAGTGTAAAATTTAATCTCTTCTTAAGCCTTTTTAATGTCAGTCATTCCTCCCCTGCTATTTTCCAGGAAATTATCAAAGAGAACTGCCCAGAAGTCATAGGAACAGAGGAAAAAATAAACATTGAAAGGATTCATCGATCACCCACTGAAAGGGATCCTAAAATCAAAACACCAAGGAATATAGTGGCCAAATGCCAGAACCCTCAGATGAAGGAAAAAATATTGCAAGCGGCTAGAAAAACCCAATTCAAGTATCAAGGAGCCACAATAAGGATCACCCAGGATCTGGCAGCATCCACATTAAAAGATCGAAGGGCCTGGAATATGATATTCCGAAAGGCTAAGGAACTTGGTATGCAACCAAAAATAACTTACCCAGCGAGAATGAATAGTTTTTTTTTTTTTTTTTACTTTCAATTTTATTGATCTCTCCTTTTATTTTTAGAATTTCAAGTTTAGTGTTTGACTGGGGGTTTTTAATTTGTTCCTTTTCTAGCATTTTTAGTTGCAAGCCCAATTCATTGACCTTCTCTTTCTCTATTTTATACAAATAGGCCTCTAGAGGTATGAAATTTCCCCTTATTACCGCTTTGGCTGCATCCCATACATTTTGGTATGATGTCTCATTATTATCGTTTTCTTGAGTGAAGTTATTAGTTATGTCTCCCCCCGCCTTAGAGTTCCTCCCCCTATCTTACCCCTTTCCCTCCCAGTTTTTGTATTCTCTTCCGCTTAGCTTATTCCTTCCCTTTTCACTTTTCCCTTCTCACTTTTCAATGAGGTGGGAGAAGTTTCACCATAGATTGAATATGTCTTAGAATTTTTCACTTAACGCCAATTCTGATTGCAGTAAGATACCCACTATATACATCCCCCTCCATTCTTTCTCTCAGATATAATAGGTGAAATTCGCTTACTTCGTTGAATGTCCATCTTCTTCCCTGGAAAAAGATGCTCATTCTCGCTGGGTAAGTTATTTTTGGTTGCATACCAAGTTCCTTAGCCTTTCGGAATATCATATTCCAGGCCCTTCGATCTTTTAATGTGGATGCTGCCAGATCCTGGGTGATCCTTATTGTGGCTCCTTGATACTTGAATTGGGTTTTTCTAGCCGCTTGCAATATTTTTTCCTTCGTCTGAGGGTTCTGGCATTTGGCCACTATATTCCTTGGTGTTTTGATTTTAGGATCCCTTTCAGTGGGTGATCGATGAATCCTTTCAATGTTTATTTTTTCCTCTGTTCCTATGACTTCTGGGCAGTTCTCTTTGATAATTTCCTGGAAAATAGTGTCCAGGCTCTTTTTTTCATCATGTTTTTCTGGGAGTCCAATGATTCTCAGATTGTCTCTCCTGGATCTGTTTTCCAGGTCTGTTGTCTTCCCCAGAAGGTATTTCACATTCTTTTCCATTGTTTGATTTTTTTGGATTTGCTTGACTGATTCTTCTTGTCTCCTCGAGTCATTCAATTCCAATTGTTCAATTCTGATTTTCAGTGAAGTATTTTCTTCACTCACTTTTTAAAAATCTTTTTCTAATTGTCCCATTGAGTTCTTTTGTTCTGTGGAATTTTTTTCCATTTCGCAAATTTTGTTTTTTAGAGAGCTATTTTCTGTTTTCAGTTCACCAATCCTATTTTTCAAGGATTTTATTTCTTTATCCACTCTCTCTTTAACTGACTTCTCCAGGCTCTTTTGCCAAGCCTCCCATTTTTCTTTTAGCTCCCTTGTGAGAGCCTTTTTAATTTCCTCCATGAGATTCATCTGTGCTGAGGAACAGATGATCTCCTCCTTTGGGGATTCACCTGGAGACAGTCTGTTTTTAGTCTCCTCAGGATTTAGAGTCTGCTCTCTATCTGTGTAGAAGCTGTCAAGGGTTAAAGTCCTCTTCAGTTTCTTGCTCATTCTGTCTAATAATCAAAGACAAACTAGCAAAGAAAAAAAGAAAAAAACTGGAGTCTTTCTTTGGGTGAGGGGCTGGGTGGTGTTACCGAGCTTCCTCTACAGACTGTGGGGGGCGGAGGCAGCAGTGAGGCACTAGCAGGACTGTGTTGTGCCTGCGCTCTGAGATCCCAGAGCGTGCTGAGTCACTGTGTGGGGGGGAAGGGGTGGCCAGGTCCCTAGAGACTCCAGCTGTTTGGGGTTGTGTTCTTCAACCCCGTTGTTTTTAGCTTCTCTGCTGGGCTGCTGACTTGCTGCCGGAGCAAAGTATCCAAACCTGTAGCGAAGCTCTCCCCGCAGAGACGGCTGCGATCACTCCCCACCCCCTCTCCAGTCTGCTCCTGTGCTCTCACTGCCGCTGCCCTCAGCCTGCGCCCGATCTAAAACCGTCCCAGCCCTCCAGTAGAAACAGACCTTTCTTGGCGAATCTCAAGGATGGCTTCTCTTGGTAACTATTTGTGGGTTTTTTTTTCAGTCAAGCATTAATTCAGAGGCTTGTAATGAAATGGATAGTGAGAGAAAGCGCGTAGCTTACACAGCTGTGTGCCTCCTCTCCGCCATCTTAACTGGAAGTCCTTTCCCCTTGATATAACTCTTGATGTTCAAGTCATTTGAAAAAATTTCTAATTCATAATAATAAGATAACTTTTTAAAAAAGCTGACCATATGACTATATTATTGGTCCCATGAACTCTATATAGTTGGAATCTCTTCAGGAATTGTCTTGATACTTCAGTAGTAAATTTGAATTTCATGAATCTTGCATTCCATTTAGATCATTCTTTTATTTTATACTAGTTTACTAGTGTACAAGCTCATAAAATACATTATAAGGGAGAAGACTATGGCTGAATCGTTCCACTTAGAAAATAATAACAGCAAAATCAAAACACCTATTGCCTTCTTTAACATTGAGTTTTCTTATTTTTTAAGAACTTGGTTGAGGTTATAGTTATAAACCAAGTGAATAAAACTTCATAGCTATAATCCAAAGTGCTAGACTTTTGTCTTTGTGATATGAAACTTGAAAACTCAGCAGTGATAAACTGAAACTTACTGGTTGTCAAAATGACTCCATTTTAATACAGTACTATTTATCCCAAATATATATACCTTTATTCAGTTACTTAACATAATATATGTTGCAGCTGCATAATTGGTGGGTTATTAAAATATACAAAGCATAAAATAAAAAAAAATCACTCTTACAAGATTTTTTATTCATTAAGTACTTTGCCTTTTAGCTAAATCGATTATAAATAGAAAAAAAAAAAAAAACAATTTAATAAGCTTATCAAAGAAAATTTCCTTAACAGTTTCTCTATATTTTAGAATCAGAATGAAATACATCTAAATGTGTTAAGCATGTATTATTCATTATTGTGTTTTAAAGAATCAAGAATACTATTTATCTTTAATGCCTGTTGATGTGAATTTTTTAAATGTGATAAAGCTTGCAGTGCTTTCCAGATTCTGGCCCATAAACTGTATTCAGATAAATTCCTACAATTTATGGTCAAGACCTACTTTTATAGGTAGTCATGTATCTCTGCTCCATAAAGTATGAAGCTTTACTTTTATTTTAATAATAGTTTTTTTATTATCAAATATATATGCAAAGATAGTTTTCAACATTCATTCTTGCAAAACCTCGTGTTCCAAATTTTTCTCCTTCCCTTCACCCCACCCTCTCTCCTAGGCAGCAAGCAATTACACATGAGAAATGTAAACCACATACAAATCTTCTCTATATATTTCCACATTTATTGTGCTGCACAAGAGAAGTAAGATCAAAAAGAAAAAAAAATGAAAAAGAAAACAAAAAGCAAGCAATTAACAACAAAAAAGTGAAAATACTATGTTGTGATCCACATTAAATTCTGACAATTTTCTTTTTGAATGCAGATGGCTCTCTCCATCACAAGTCTATTGGGAATTGATCTGAATTACCTCATTCTTGAAAAGAGTCGCCTCCATCAGAATTGATCTTTACTTAAACTTGCTGTTGCTGTTTATAATATTCTCTTGGTTTATACTCACTTCACTTAGCATCAGTACATATAAATCTCTCCAGGTCTTTCGAAATCATCCTGCTGATCATTTCTTATAGAACAATAATATTCTATAACATTCATATACCATCTTATTTAGCCACTCCCACCATTCCCCAATTGATGAACATTCATTCAGTTTCCAATTTCTTGCTACTACAAAAAGGACTATGGCAAACATTTTTGTACATGTGGGTCCTTTCCCCTTTTTTATGATTTCTCTGGGATTCAGATCCATCAAAGACACTGCTGGATCAAAGGGCATGCAGTTTGTTAGCCCTTTGGACAAAGTTCCAGATTGCTCTTCAGAAGGGTTGGATCAGTTCACTATTCCAACAAGTGTTAGTTTCCCAGTTTTCCCACTTCTCTTCCAATATTTTTCATTATCTTTCCTATCATCATAGCCAATCTGAGAAGTGTGTAGTGGGTTGTTTTAATTTGTGTTTTCTGATCAATAGTGATTCTGAGTACTTTTTCATATGAGTAGAAATGGTTTTAATTTCTTCATCTGAAAATTGTCTATTCATATTCTTTGACCATTCATCAATTAGACAATACCATGTATTTTTATAAATTTGAGCCAATTCTCTGTAGAGTTTAGAAATGAAACCTTTAACAGAACCCTTGAATATAAAGATTTTTCCTTAATTTTCTGCTTTCCTTATAATCTTGTCTGCATTGGTTTTGTTTTTATAAAACCTTTTTAATTTAATATAAACAAAATTATCCAATTTGCATTTCATAATGAACTTTAATCATAAATCCTTCCCTTTTACAGACCAGAGAGGTAAACTATCCTTTGTCCTTCTAATTTGCTTATGATACTATAAGTATCATTCTTTGTGTCTAAATTATGAATCTATCTGCCTTAACTTGGTATATAGTGTTAAGTGTTGGTCAAGCATTATTTATTTTAAATCCAATGTTTAATTGCTATTAGATGCCTATTTTAACTTATAATGTCTAAGTGATAGACATATTTGTTGAACATGCTGTCATTAAATATGTATAGAAACCCTGAGATGCTAATTCAGACTGATACTTCCCCTGCAATTTAAAGTCTTGGAAAGGAATAGGGGTTTGGGGGTTGAAGAGAGGTTAACAAATTTTCTTAGGGACACAACCTTAGAGCAAAGATTTTAAGTCTTTCTGATTTCAAGGTTACACTTTTAACTACTAAATCACATTTTCTTTTCTAGTATGATTTTACTGAACAATTACTTTTTAGATTATGAGCCAAAGGAATGCAAGAATCTGCAAGATTTTTTTTTTTAGCACAACTAGACAAAAGGGACACATCTGGTTACAAAGATAATTTATCATAGCATTTTCTTAACTTCAGGGAGATCCTTCTAAAGTCAATTTAATGTTCTTATTGCCGTTTTGTTTAGTAGTTATTTTTTAGTCCAATTTAACTCTTTCTTCTTGCAGCAAATACTTATTTAATTCAGCTATCTTTCTTGTAAATATGAAACAAAGAAGGATGCTGCCCACACACTTATCTTCCCTCCTATTGGACACTGATGCTTTTTAATCACTTGATTTTAGGAGTTCTCTGTTGTAATAGGATTACAACTAATTAGATATCTGCACTGTCAGCACCACTACTATAAGCCCCTAGTAACAGAGATGCTATGCTAGTTCTGAAGAGACAAACTTGTCTAAATAATAAACAGATCAAAACTTCTGTGACCATCAGTAGGATTAAATATCTAGTATTTATGGAAAGGAAAGGGGAGAAATGTAAGAAACTATCTTTAAAATCCAAGGTAAGGGGCAGCTAATTGGTGTAGTGGGTAGAGCACCAGCTCTGAAGTCAGGAAGACCTGAGTTCAAATTTGGCCTCAGACACTTAACATTTCCTATCTCTATAAACCTGGAAAAGTCACTAACTTCAATTACCTCAGGGGAAAAAAATATAAGAAATATTGCAGATTATATAATAAATAATGGTGGTAGTTAGTCATTTTATACAAATATGGGACAATTTTTTCTCTCAAAAATATTTATATGTGTAGGCACATACTGATTTTTTTTTCATTGAATAGCCTTTTGCCATGGTATCATTTCAAAACCAATACCCTTAATCACAAAACAACAACTATATAAATTGAACATAATCATATATTCAGACTAGCTTATAAAGAGGTAATTTTAAAAACTCAGAGAAAGGAAAGAATAGGATAGCATTTGTTGTATTTACTGTTGTTTAGTCTGACATACATCTATATGTATAAGATATATATATATATATATATACATATATGTATATATATATGAATATGCATATATAGGGGTAATTTAAATTATTATTATTATTGTCATCATTGCTATTTTACATTTGAGACTTTCTTAAGATCATTTGACAGACTTAAATAGTCCCATTTCAGAAAAAGAAATAGAACAAGCTATTAATCAACTGCCTAAAAAATGATCCCCGAGACCAGATGGATTTACATGTGAATTCTACCAAACATTCAAAGAACAATTAACCCCAATGCTTTATAAACTATTTGAAAAAATGGGGAATGAATGAGTCCTACCAAATTCCTTTTATGACACAGACATGGTACTGATACCTAAACCAGGTAGGTTGAAAACAGAGAAAGAAAATTATAGACCAACCTCCCTAATGAGTATTGATGCTAAAATCTTAAATAAGATATTAGCAAAAAGACTACAGAAAATCATCCCCAGGATAATACACCACGATCAAGTAAGATTTATACCAGGAATGCAGGGCTGGTTAAATATTAGGAAAACTATCAGTATAACTGGCCATATTAATAATCAAATTAACAAAAACCATATGATCATCTCAAGAGATGCAGAAAAACCATTTGATAAAATCCAAAATCTATTCCTATTAAAATACTCTTGAGAGTATAGGAATAAATGGACTTTTCCTTAAAATAATCAGGAGCATCTATTTAAAACCAGCAGTAAGTAATGGGCACAAACTGCAACCATTCCCAATAAGATCAGGAGTAAAAGAAGGTTGCCCACTATCACCGTTACTATTTAATATTGTATTAGAAATGCTAGCTTTGGCAATAAGAGTTGAGAAAGATTAAAGGAATAAGAATAGGCAATGAGGAAACCAAATTATCACTCTTTGCTGATGATATGATGGTATACTTAGGGAACCCCAGAGACTCTACTAAAAAGTTATTAGAAACAATCCAGACCTTTAGCAAAGTTGCAGGATATAAAATAAACCCACATAAGTCATCAGCATTCTTATATATCACTAATAAAACCCAACAGTTTTCCATTTAAAGTAACTACTGATTGTATAAAATATTTAGGAATCTATCTGTCAAGGGAAAATCAGAAACTTTATGAGCAAAACTACAAAACACTTTCCACACAAATTAAGTCTCATCTAACCAACTGGAAAAAATATTAAATGCTCTTGGATTGGGCAAGCAAATATAATAAAGATGACAATAGTACTTAAACTAATCTATTTATTTAGCGCTATACCAATCAGACTCCCAAAAAACTATTTTGATGACCTAGAAAAAAATAACAACAAAGTTCATATGGAAAAACAAAAGGTCGAGAATTTCAAGGGAATTAATGGAAAAAAAATCAAATGAAGGTGGCCTAGCAGTACCAGATCTAAAATTATATTATAAAGCAGCAGTTACTAAAACCATCTGGTATTGGCTAAGAAATAGACTAGTTGATCAATGGAATAAGTTAGGTTCAAAGAACAAAACATCCAATAACTTTAATAATCTAGTGTTTGACAAACCCAAAGACCCCAGTTTTGGGGATAAGAATGCAGTATTTGACAAAAATTACTGGAAAAATTGGAAATTAGCATGGCAGAAACTAGGCATTGACCCACACTTAACACTGTACACCAAGATAAGCTCAAAATGGGTTCATGACCTAGGCATGAAGAATGAGATTATAAATAAATTGGAAGAGCATAGGATAGTTTACCTCTCAGACCTGTGGAAGAGGGAGGGATTTATGACCAAAGAAGAACTAGAGATCACTATTGACCACAAAATAGAAAATTTTGATTATATCAAATTGAAAAGTTTTTGTACAAACAAAACAAACGCAGACAAGATTAGAAGGGAAACAATAAACTGGGAAAACATTTTTGCAGTCAAAGGTTCTGATAAAGGCCTCATTTCCAAAATATATAAAGAACTGCCTCTAATTTATAAGAAATCAAGCCATTATCCAATTGATAAATGGTCAAAGGATGTGAACAGACAATTCTCAGATGAAGGAATTAAAACTATTTTCTACCCATATGAAAATATGCTCCAAATCATTATTAATCAGAGAAATGCAAATTATGACAACTCTGAGATACCACTACACACCTGTCAGATTGGCTAGAATGACAGGGAAAGACAATCCAGAATGTTGGAGGAGATGTGAGAAAACAGGGACACTGATACATTGTTGGTGGAATTGTGAACACATCCAGCCATTCTGGAGAGCAATTTGGAACTATGCTCAAAAAGTTATCAAACTGTGCATATCCTTTGATCTAGCAGTGTTTCTACTGGGCTTATCCCCCAAAGAGATACAAAAGAAGGGAAAGGGACCTGCATGTGCCAAAATGTTTGTGGCAGCCCTGTTTGTAGTGGCTAGAAACTGGAAAATGAATGGATGCCCATCAATTGGAGAATGGTTAAGTAAATTGTAGTATATGGATGTTATGGAATATTATTGTTCTGTAAGGAATGACCAGCAGGATGAATACAGAGAGGACTGGCGAGACGTACATGATCTGATGCTAAGTGAAATAAGCAGAACCAGGAGATCATTATATACCTCAACAATGATATTGTTTGAGGATGTATTCTGATGGAAGTGGATCTCTTCGGTAAAGAGAGCTAATTCAGTTTCAATCGATCAAGGATAGATAGAAACAGCCACACTCAAAGAAAGAACACTGGGAAATGAATATAAACTGCTTGTATTTTGGTTTTTCTTCCCAGGTTATTTGTACCTTCTGAATTTAATTCTCCCTGTGCAACAAGAGAACTGTTCGGTTCTGCACACATATATTGTATCTAGGATATACTGTAACCCATTTAACATGTAAAGGACTGTTTGCCATCTGCGGGAGGGGATGGAGGGAGGGAAGGGAAAATTTGGAACAGAAGTGAGTGGAAGGGATAATGCTGTAAAAATTACCCTGGCATGGGGTCTGTCAATAAAAAGTTATTAAAAATTAAAAATTAAAAAAAGAAGCCAAAAAGGAAAAAAAAAAGATCATCTGACAGAAAAAGCATCTGATAAAGCCTTACATCCAGGTCTTTGATTAAAAATTCAGCCACTTTTTTTTTTTTTTTAGGAATGTTGTTATCAACATATAATTATTATTTGACAGTATGATGATAATTTGAAGAGGAGGAGTACAAAGTAATTTCAAATATAGAATCAGTACAATAATGCTTCTCATTATCATAAATTAAAAAAAGCAAAAATATTTTCAATTGATAGTCAAATGATTTGAACAAACACTTTTTTATAATTATATAAAAAAGCTTTAAATCACTATTTACTGGAGAAATGCAACTTAAAACAGCTATCAGATTGGCTAATACAAATAGGAAATGTTAAATGTTGGAGAAGATATGGAAAAATTCAAATCCATCATTCATTGGTGGAAATTATAACCAATCTAACCATTCTGGAGAGCAATTCGCAATGACATTCAGAGGGCAATCATATCATGCATACACTTTTATCCAGCAATGTAATATATACAGACTTAGTATATCAAAGCAACAGTAAAAAGGTGGAAGAGGAAGATTTTTAGGTATAAAAATATTTATGGTAGACCTTTGTGTTGTTGAAAATAAATTGAAATTGAGAGAATGTCCATCAAATGTGGAATGGTTAAATAAAATATGGTATTTAAATACAATGGAATACTATCCTGTCATAAGAAATTATGAGCAAGAAGATTTCAGAAAAAACCTGGAAATTCTTAATGGGAACTGATGCTGAGTGAAGTGAGCAGAACCAGGAGAACATTGTACACAGTAAAAGCAACATTGTGTGATGATAAACTATGATTAAACTATGATTGATTTAGCTCTTCCTAGCAATATAATAATCTAAAATAATTCCAAAAGACTCCTAACAGAAAATGCTACCCGGATTCAGAGAAAGAACTATAGACTCTGAATACAGAAAAAAAAAAGAATATTATTTCCACTTTTTAATGGTTTTTCCCTTTTGGTCTGTTTCTTCTTTGACAAAATTACTAATTTGGAAATTTGTACATGTATTGTACATGTATGACTTACATCATTTGAAGTTTTGGGGAGGGGGATGGGAGGGATCAAGAAGAAATACTTTGGAACTCCAAATCTTTAAAAAAAAAAAAAAAAGATTTTGAAAACTATCTTTACATGGAGCTGGAAAAAATCAAATACTTGTTAAAATATGCAAAAATTAAGGCAGTGTAGTCTAATGAAATTCCTACTGTGTATGATGAAGGCGAATTAGTGTGTTTCATGAACTAAGGAAAATTGATTTTAGGAGTTCTCTATTGTAATAGGATTACAACTAATTAGCTGTCTGCACTAAGTCAGCACCACTACTATAAACCCTTAGTAGCAGAGATACCATGCTAGTTTTGAAGGAACAAACTTGTCTAAATAATATTTTGTATTTTCTTGGATATACTTTAAGCGTAGAAGAAAAGTATATTATATTCTGTTTTAGGATTTAATGACAAAGATTGAAGAAGAAACTTAAATCAGAATATCCATGTAAATCAATCTCAATTTGATTGGCTTGCATTAAGCTTGTTTTAGCATCATTGTCAGCATTTTTCTCTGTCACCTGGAATTACAATCCCTGAGGCTGCTTTCTTCTTAGGAAATTTATCTTTTCACCTCAATCTCCATCAGCATCTGCTCTATCTGCATCTAGTCTGTCATTATCTAATTTTGGAGTGCTTTTTGTCCCTGACATTTAGCAGTATCAGAAACATCCTGGGTGCTTAATAAATGTTTATTGATTTACTAACTGTTTCTAGGTAGGAGGAAAGAATAAACACAAAAGAAAATACTTGTTTAGGAATTACTTTCCACTGGATGGTAGATGGTGGATGGGACTGGGAAAAAAGAATGGAACCAACTAGCTTCCTTCATTGATAAAGTAATTTCAAAAGAAGCATTTCCTTCAAAAGAAGCATTTCTCCCTCAAAAATCTCCAGAGAAGAAACTAACTTTTTCGTGTATAATATCTTCTGACTCAGTATTCCCTGTGTTATCAGCCTTTCAACTCAAAAGGCTTATGATTCTTTATAACTAGAGAATGCCAACATTACACAATACCAAAATCAGAAACAAAGTCACCAAACCTTCTAGAAATGGAACCAAGAAGACATTGTGTGTATATATCACATAACTCACCAAGAAGGGCAATCTGAATATGCTCTGAAGACTGAGCCTCATTGACCCATTACTTTATTACATTATATTATTAAAAGAAACAATAACAATATGGTTTTAAGAAAGATTTTGAATAAGTTATTTTAATTATTATAAATATCCAAATTAACTATAAAGAACATATGAAGAAAGACATAATTTTCATCCAGAGAAAGCACTGAAAAGCATGTACAGAAAAATTTTACACATGTGTATATATGTATACATGCATATACATGCATACATATTTATATCTAATTGTGTCTGATGGTGGCCACCTCAGGGTGAGAGAAGAAAAAAAAATGATAATTTTATTGTATACTTAAAGGAAATAGCAAGTTGTACATTGTAAATTTGCAGTTTCAAGTGCAATTGTCTTTTTATTATGGTATATTATGCAAGTGCATGTTTTATATTACATAAGTTAAAAACAATATATATTTTTAAAATTAGTTCTATTTTTGACATGATTGTGGATGAGCATTAGAGTTGAAGTCAAGGAAACTTCAGTTCATATCATGACCCAAACATTTATTTTCCATGTTGCTCCAATGAACCACTGAGCTTCTATTTCTTTTTTATTTTTTTCCAGCTATATCCCTGGCATTTACTGAATAGTTTATTATTTAACATAACATAGGTAAGTCATTTCTTTTTGCTGTTGTGTAACTCATTATTTTCACCTTCTTCCTGCATAAAATTTCATTGTGTCTATCCTGACTGTATGTAAAGCCTACATAAAGTTACTGAAAATATTGTTTATCTCTCATTGAATTATTTGAGCTTAGTAACGCTATGTTCTAAATATGCAATAAAAAGTTTTTACATGGCTTTGTCACTTGAAATTATTATGGCAGAAATATCTAAGGCAATGAGGTGACATAGTAGATAGCATATACAGTCTGTGGTCAGAAAGACTCATTTTCTTGAATTCAAATCAGGCCTCAGATACTTATTAGCTGTGTGACACTGAGCAAGTCACTGAATCCTGTTTGCTCCCATTTACTCATCTGGAAAATGACCTGGAGAAGGAAATGGCAAACCACTTAATTTCATCACTAAGAAAATCTCAAATGGAATTCACAGAGTTGCACCTGACTGAAAACAACTCAAAAATGACAATTCAATCTATCAAAGTATGCTTGGACAAAACTGACTTATTGTATACTTCTTTCCAGTCTTCTGAAAATGTATTTTTGCTGATAGTATTATGTGATCTCAAGAGCTAGAAGGACATCAAGATTGTAAAATTTGGGTTGGATTAGATGGTCTCTTCCAACTATAGCTGTATGATCTTATGATCTTATTACTGAATAAAGAGAGATAATTAATTACTCATAGCTAATCCCAACTGAAACACTATTTGGCTTGTCTAATGCTCACATTTCTATTTTCTACTATGGGGATAGAAGTACTATTAACAGTACTTCCCTCCCACACATACAGTTTTGGCAAAAATCAATTGAAAAAAAAACATATTTAATACCTACAAGTGCTTCATAAATGTTAGATATTAGAATAGCCCTCATGTTTTTTTTTTAATAATCCTTGAGGGAGGAAAATATATTTTTATTTTCTGTAGTATGTGAAGGCAGAATACAAAAGATTAATAGTGATATGGCTCCTGATTAAGGACATCCATGTATAGTAGCATAATATAGTAAGGAGACAGGTAAACTTTAGTTAGCCAAATTGTCCAAAAAACCTAAGAATATCCAAAAAGCCTAGTGCAATCAGTTGGGATTTAGAGATTATGGAATTTTTGTAAAAGCTTCAAGAAGGAAGGTCCTTACAGATAATGTCAAAATTTCTTCACTAGAGTCAGAGAGGAAGAGTTAGTGTTTTGAGAAGTGAATCAGGTCGGTAAAAGTTAAAGCCTAATCAATCCTTACAGGTACAATATTTAAGTGATTTTCTCGAGGTTACACCAAATGATTACTAACTCCCTTAAAGACATTCTAACTCCTTGTTCCTCTAACTTTTAGTTCCAATATATTTTTTTTTCTTTTTCACATGCTATCAGTTCAATACTAAGAAACTAAAAAGAAAAATGGCTTCTGTTTTTATGCTCATTGACCCTAAAATGGTTGGCCCTGTGAGTTAGGCCTCTAAGGTATCTTGCCTTCTTCTTACTTTTATTTTGACATGATTGATTGCAGAAAAAGCATTCAGTGCAGTAAATCCAGGTCAACTTCAATCCTCCAAAATAGAAAACAAAGCTTAATCATTCTGACAAACAGAACAGAATAGTGGACAAGAAAAATGGTTTTCACATTTGTTCAAATCTAGTGACCATGACTTACTTTTTGGTACTATTTTCTTCATAATTCATTCTCTGAATGCTGTAAATCAATAACTGAAATGCCTTTCTCTAGAGTAATTAGTGCTGATTTTCTCTTATATTTAAATAATGATATATTTTTACATTAACAAAAGATTTCTGCTTCAGATTTAATATTTTATTGCTTCAAATAACTGTTTGGACATGTATACCAATATTGTACTTAATTTATACTTTAACATATTTAACATGTATTGATCAACCTGCCATCTGGGTGAGGGGGTCAGGAGAAAGAGAAGAAAAATTGGAACAAAAGGTTTGGCAATTGTCAATACTGTAAAATTACCCATGCATATAACTTATAAATAAAAAGCTATTATATATATATATATATACATACATATATGTATGTATGTATGTATATGTATATTGCTTCAAACAAAGTGTGCAGTTATATGCAGGGAGTGAATGTATCATTCTCACATTTTTGAGTATTGTATACTGCCTTGAATCAAGATTCTTTCCTGTCTCTGTCACTTTATTGAAATAAGAGGTGTAATTGTATGAACACACACACATATATGTGTGCATACCTGCACACAAGTATTCTATAATGTATAATTTATATATGTATACATATGTATATAGATGTATATGGATATATTTTGACCACATTGAGAAGAACTAAAATTTATATATTAGAACAATTTACGAAGGTTGTCTCATTTCATCCTCACAAAAGATGTGTAAGAGAGTTGAACAAACATTATTATAGCTATTTAATGTTTGAGGAAACAGAATAAAAGCCTATTCAAGTTCATATAGACAAATAGTGGCTCTCAATTCTCAGGATATGTTCCTCAAAGGATAGCAATCTCCAGTCAAGGTAAACTATGTGTTATTATTGATACTACGGATCATATGTATGTGTATGTGTGTGTATTGCATATATATATATATATATATATATATATGAAATGTATGTGTGTGTGTATATATATAATGTATGTGTGTATACATATATATGTTAAATAGAAATAGTTTAAACCTATGTCTATCAAAATCTATATTTATCTATATCTAGTCATAAGCATGAAGAAATAATTCTAAAGGCTTTAGAGTAAAAATAAGAAAAAAAAAAGAACAGGAAATAATGAGAAATATATATATATATATATAATATATATATATGTGTGTGTGTGTGTGTGTGTGTGTATAATTTATAATTATCCCGTCTTTTTCATTTGATCAACATCATTATTATTTTACTGTAAATATTTTTCTTCATCTTTGTAATTATTTTCCATCTTCCATCTTTTAACATTATTTTCTATTTTAGCTTTCAAAATAACAATATAAAAAGATTTGCAAATAAAACTTTCAACAGTATACATAGTGTCCTTTAAGAAGAATTTAGTAACTTGGATTTCAATAAATTAAGAAGACAGCTGTCTTTAAATCAAAGTACACATATATGCAAACATATGTGAACACATATGTGTGTATGAAATGCTCAAAGAGAATAGTGATTGCATCTATTTGACTTAATCTTCTTTATTATGTAGTTTTGCATTGATTTCCCAGAATTAAATGCATAGATTACAAATTTCTCATTTATATAGGTGGAAAGTAAAGTTCTTTGATGCGAAATAATTTGCTCAAAGTCATATGTGTAATAAGGGTGCAAATGTTACAAAAAATAATAATAATACAAAAATTTAGGGAGCTAATGTTGAGTACTAATTAGTTAGGATAAAGTGAAATATAAATCTTATAACTTTTTGACATCTGACCTCCCTTTGCTATAATCACTTCCACATTACATATAGTATTGATTTAACAAGATTTTGACACATATTCTCTGATTATTCATCATTAAATCACAGTTTCATCACTTTACTTAACATGTAGCTTTGATAAACAGTTCATTTTTCCATGTGTAGCCTTGATTTGTAACAATAGGGTTGATTTTTAATTACTAATTAATTCCTCAGTTATAAGTAAGCTTATTATTTCTTAGCTAAATTTCTTCACCTTTGGTCATATGTAGCATGGTACAAAGTCATATTCTCCACTCCATTCTATGGAAATCATGTAATTGGGGGGAAATTGGTTTCTCAAGAAATCAATATATTTATCCAAATTTATCATTTGGTATTTGTAACTGACTTTCAGGGACACTGGGAATAAAAATAATAACTGAAATACTTTTTGCCTGTATGATTTAGTATAAAACAATAATATCTAGGTCAGGCTCAATTTGACTTCTGAAAATATTTTTGGAAAAAAAATGACTAAATAAGTAATGATGTAGTTGATACAGTAGATATTTTGCAGTCCAATGAAGATGCCTGACCTTATCGGGTCACTATGCCTTCTGATAGTTTGGGTATAGCCTTGAATATAAAAGTGAGTTTTTTCAATAAAACTTATCTTTTCCCCAAGGAACTATAAAATAAAAGGTTACATTGTTTTTCATTCATAAAAACACTTGTTAACTAGGTAGTAGATTATTAAAACAGTTCTGGTGACAGATTTAAGGGCCTTAACTTGTTTAGGGACCATAAGAATGGAAAGAAAGGCATGTAGATCAAAGTATTTTGAAGATATATACATATATAGATAGATAGATAGAGAGAGATTCATCTATATTTAGATAGATGTATACATAAATATATGTGTGTGTATATGTAATAAAACTTGTCCAATGACTTAAATGACAAATATTTTGAGTCTTGAATTCCTGCCAATGAGAAAGTATGTGGATTAGGAAAAGTCAGATAAGTCATTCTTGTCAAGATGACAAGGATATTTTCTATGTATAAAGTAATAGATTAGTGATAGTGAAAATTATGCAAAACCTAAACTATTTTAAGATATACAGAGGTTGGTAAAAATTCAAAAGTGTACATGGATACATTTATTATTATTATGCATGCACACATATGTATATGAGTGAATAAATATCTCAATGAATCATAACCCTTGTCACAATTTTATGCAAAAATGTATGGTAGTGGTTATTAAATAGGAAATAAATAATATCTAAATATTTTTAAAATTATGAAATATGTTTTTCTAGGTTTTATGGACCATAGTAATAAGTCATTCAATAGATCAATAAAAATTCAAATCTTTATAATATGTTTCAGGAAATAAACTCAGTGGTGACAAGAAATTTTTGATAATGGAATGGAATATATTGAATCTCTAGATAAACAATTATAATACATCACATTGTCAAAAAACTTGAGATCTGTTGTGTTACAGACTAATAATACAATTTAAATGGAACAATTTGAAGATAATAAAACATGACAAATATCTTCTAATAATTAACAGTTGTATGTAGTTAGGCAAATATGTCTCCAATATTGTGATTATACATTGTAAAAAAAAAAAATTTTTTTTCTTTTTTGTCTTAATAAATTTTAGTCTGGCAATGTTAAAATATTTCATAAATTAGACAGTGCTTTTACTCCATTCTGCCTTGAAAACAATAGTCTCATGAACTTACCAAAAGTATATTTTCAAGCAAACAAAGGATGAAAAAGCACTCAAAATATTTCTTTTAAAAACATGAAAATATCATGGAAAAAAGACATTCAACGAAGTAAGCGAATTTCACCTATTATATCTGAGAGAAAGAATGGAGGGGGATGTATATAGTGGGTATCTTACTGCAATCAGAATCGGCGTTAAGTGAAAAATTCTAAGACATATTCAATCTATGGTGAAACTTCTCCCACCTCATTGAAAAGTGAGAAGGGAAAAGTGAAAAGGGAAGGAATAAGCTAAGCGGAAGAGAATACAAAAACTGGGAGGGAAAGGGGTAAGATAGGGGGAGGAACTCTAAGGCAGGGGGAGGGATACTAAAAAGGGAAGGCTGTGAGAAGCAAGTGGAGCTCACAAGCTTAATACTGGGAAGGGGGGTAAAGGGGAAAGAAGAGAGAAAAGCATAAACCGGGGTTAATAAGATGGCAAGTAATACAGAATTGGTCATTCTAACCATAAATGTGAACGGGGTAAACTCCCCCATAAAGAGGAAGCGATTAGCAGAATGGATTAAAAGCCAGAATCCTACAATATGTTGTTTACAGGAAACACACCTGAAGCGGGGAGATACATGCAGGTTAAAGGTAAAAGGTTGGAGCAAAATCTACTATGCTTCAGGTGAAGTCAAAAAAGCAGGGGTAGCCATCCTGATCTCATATCAAGCTAAAGCAAAAATTGATCTAATTAAAAGAGATAAGGAAGGGCACTATATCTTACTAAAGGGTAGTATGGATAATGAAGCACTATCTATATTAAACATATATGCACCAAGTGGGGTATCATCTAAATTCTCAAAAGAGAAATTAAGAGAGCTGCAAGAAGAAATAGACAGTAAAACTATAATAATGGGAGATCTCAACCTTGCACTCTCAGAATTAGATAAATCAAACCACAAAATAAATAAGAAAGAAGGCAAAGAGGTAAATAGAATACTAGAAAAGTTAGATATGATAGATCTCTGGAGAAAATGTAATGGAGATAGAAAGGAATACACTTTCTTCTCAGCAGTTCATGGAACCTATACAAAAATGGACCATATATTAGGACATAAAAACCTCAAACTCAAATGCAGTAAGGCAGAAATAGTAAATGCATCCTTTTCAGACCATGATACAATGAAAATTACATTCAACAAAAAGCCAGGGGGAAGTAGACCAAAAAATAATTGGAAACGAAATAATCTCATACTAAAGAATGATTGGGTGAAACAGCAAATCAAAGACATAACTAATAACTTCACTCAAGAAAATGATAATAATGAGACATCATACCAAAATGTATGGGATGCAGCCAAAGCGGTAATAAGGGGAAATTTCATATCTCTAGAGGCCTATTTGTATAAAATAGAGAAAGAGAAGGTCAATGAATTGGGCTTGCAACTAAAAATGCTAGAAAAGGAACAAATTAAAAACCCCCAGTCAAACACTAAACTTGAAATTCTAAAAATAAAAGGAGAGATCAATAAAATTGAAAGTAAAAAAACTATTGAATTAATTAATAAAACTAAGAGTTGGTTCTATGAAAAAACCAACAAAATAGACAAACCCTTAGTAAATCTGATTAAAAAAAGGAAAGAGGAAAATCAAATTGTTAGTCTTAAAAATGAAAAGGGAGAACTCTCCACTAACAAAGAGGAAATTAGAGCAATAATTAGGAGTTACTTTGCCCAACTTTATGCCAATAAATTCGACAACTTAAATGAAATAGAAAAACACCTCCAAAAATATAGCTTGCCCAAACTAACAGAGGAAGAAGTAAATATCCTAAACAGTCCCATCTCAGAAAAAGAAATAGAACAAACTATCAATCAACTCCCTAAGAAAAATCCCCAGGATCAGATGGATTTACATATGAATTCTACCAAACATTTAAAGAACAATTAACTCCAATGCTAAATAAACTATTTGAAAAAATAGGGATTGAAGGAGTCCTACCAAACTCCTTTTATGACACAGACATGGTACTGATACCTAAACCAGGTAGGCTGAAAATAGAGAAAGAAAATTATAGACCAATCTCCCTAATGAATATTGATGCTAAAATCTTAAATAAAATATTGGCAAAAAGATTACAGAAAATTGTCCCCAGGATAATACATTATGACCAAGTAGGATTTATACCAGGAATGCAGGGCTGGTTCAATGTTAGGAAAAATATTAGCATAATTGACTATATCAATAACCAAACAAACAAAAACCATATGATCATCTCAATAGATGCAGAAAAAGCATTTGATATAATCCAACATCCATTCCTAATAAAAACACTTGAGAGCATAGGAATAAATGGACTTTTCCTTAAAATAGTCAGGAGAATATATTTAAAACCTTCAGTAAAAATCTTATGCAATGGGGAAAAATTGGAACCTTTCCCAGTAAGATCTGGAGTAAAGCAAGGTTGCCCACTATCACCATTATTATTTAATATCGTATTAGAAACACTAACCTCTGCAATAAGAGTCGAGAAAGATATTAAAGGAATTAGAGTAGGCAATGAGGAAACCAAACTATCACTCTTTGCAGATGATATGATGGTATACCTAGAGAACCCCAGAGATTCTACTAAAAAGCTATTAGAAATAATTCATAATTTTAGCAAAGTAGCTGGCTACAAAATAAATCCCCATAAATCCTCAGCATTTTTATACATCACCAACATAACCCAACAGCAAGAGATACAAAGAGAAATTCCATTCAGAATCACTGTTGATACCATAAAATATTTGGGAATCTATCTACCAAAGGAAAGTCAGTAATTATATGAGCAAAATTATAAAAAAGTCTCCACACAAATAAAGTCAGACTTAAATAATTGGAAAAATATTAAGTGCTCTTGGATCGGCTGAGTGAACATAATAAAGATGACAACACTCCCTAAACTAATCTATTTATTTAGTGCTATACCAATCAGACTTCCAAGAAAATATGTTAATGATCTAGAAAAAATAACAATAAAATTCATATGGAACAATAAAAAGTCAAGAATCTCAAGGGAATTAATGAAAAAAAAAAATCAAATGAAGGTGGCCTAGCTGAACCTGATCTAAAATTATATTATAAAGCAGCAGTCACCAAAACCATTTGGTATTGGCTAAGAAATAGATTAGTGGATCAGTGGAAAAGGTTAGGTTCACAAGACAGAATAGTCAACTATAGAAATCTAGTGTTTGACAAACCCAAAGACCCTAACTGCTGGGATAAGAATTCATTATTTGATAAAAACTGGGATAATTGGAAATTAGTATGGCAGAAATTAGGCATGGACCCACACTTAACACCATATACCAAGATAAGATCAAAATGGGTCCATGACCTAGGCATAAAGAACAAGATTATAAATAAATTAGAGGAACACAGGATAGTTTATCTCTCAGACTTGTAGAGGAGAAAGAAATTTGTGACCAAAGATGAACTAGAGACCATTACTGATCACAAAATAGAAAATTTTGATTACTTCAAATTAAAAAGCCTTTGTACCAACAGAACTAATGCAAACAAGATTAGAAGGGAAGCAACAAACTGGGAAAATATCTTCACAGTTAAAGGTTCTGATAAAGGCCTCATTTCCAAAATATATAGAGAACTGACTCAAATTTATAAGAAATCAAGCCATTCTCCAATTGATAAATGGTCAAAGGATATGAACAGACAATTTTCAGAGGATGAAATTGAAACTATTACCACTCATATGAAAGTGTTCCAAATCATTATTGATCAGAGAAATGCAAATTAAGACAACTCTGAGATACCACTACACACCTGTCAGATTGGCTAGAGTGACAGGAAAAAATAATGATGAATGTTGGAGGGGATGCGGGAAAACTGGGACACTAATGCATTGTTGGTGGAGTTGTGAATGAATCCAACCATTCTGGAGAGCAATCTGGAATTATGCCCAAAAAGTTATCAAACTGTGCATATCCTTTGACCCAGCAGTGTTTCTATTGGGCTTATATCCCAAAGAAATACTAAAGAAGGGAAAGGGACCTGTATGTGCCAAAATGTTTGTAGCAGCCCTATTTGTAGTGGCTAGAAATTGGAAAATGAATGGATGCCCATCAATTGGAGAATGGCTGGGTAAATTGTGGTATATGAATGTTATGGAATATTATTGTTCTGTAAGAAATGACCAGCAGGATGAATACAGAGAGGACTGGCAAGACTTACATGAACTGATGCTAAGTGAAATGAGCAGAACTAGGAGATCATTATACACTTCAACAATGATATTGTATGAGGACATATTTTGATGGAAGTGGACTTCTTTGACAAAGAGTTTCAATTGATAAATGACAGACAGAAGCAGCTACACCCAAAGAAAGAACACTGGGAAACGAATGTGAACTATCTGCATTTTTGTTTTTCTTCCCAGGTTATTTATACCTTCTGAATCCAATTCTCCCTGTGCAACAAGAGAACTGTTCCGTTCTGCAAACATATATTGTATCTAGGATATACTGCAACATAGTCAACATATATAGGACTGCTTGCCATCTAGGGGAGGGGGTGGCTGGAGGGAGGGGAAAAATCGGAACAGAAATGAGTGCAAGGGATAATGTTATAAAAAAAATTACCCTGGTATGGATTCTGTTAATATAAAGTAATTATTAAATAAAAATTAAAAAAAAGAGTTATATCAACATAATTATTTTTTAAAGTTTGAATAAATATTATTCCTCCAAATTGTGCAGGGAAAGAATGCACACACATACATATATATATGTATGTTTATATATTTTATGTTCAGAATGGTCTCCATTTCATAAATAAACACATACATATATGTGTATGTGTGTATATATATATATATAAGTGTGTGTGTGTGTTCATATGTATGCATGTATGAATGATGTTGGAGTAGGGATTGAATCCTTTAAGTATCTTTCTAATGATATAGTGGAGTTGAATCTCATCAAGGCCTTAGCTATCCTTGCCTACATATCCCTCTTTATCACACTAGAGGCAGATTAGTGAGTACTACCTTATTAAAATATTTAAATCAATTTTATTTTCGGGGAAATACAACAAAATAACCCTTAAATCTAAATGGTTCCTTGTTTTATCAAACATTTATGTCAATGTTTGTTTTTATGTTATAAATTTATGTTATAAATGTTTATGTCAAACATTTAATAGTACCATCATTGTACTTCAGAGCCCCTGGATTGAAAAAAATCCTCATATTCACATGGGAAAAAAAATGCAACAATTTAATTTTGTATGAATTTTCAGTTCACTCTTGATCTCCTTAAAGCTAAGACAAAAATGAGTATACTCGAAACATATAGATTAAAAGTGAACAGAGCAAACTGCAATGCATATTGCTAGAGTAGCATAGAGAAGGGAAGTTTAGAAAAAAATAGAATTTTGCCATGTCTTTGGTCTTTGAGCAAATGAGTATACTTGGTGGCTTCAGCATTCGTCATCTATTTGCTGGGCTTACTGTAACCCCTTAAGCTCCCCATTCCCTGCTAAAATGAAGTCTTTATTTTACTTTATCATTTGAATTTCACCTTTCAGTTTTTCTTTTTAACCTATTGCCACTCTGTCACTATTTTTTAGCCTCTCAGTATTTTTTCTCACTGGAGATGTCTATTTAAAAAAAAAAAAAAAAAAAAAAAAAAAAAAACCTTGGTCAAGCTGAAAGTCCCCATTATAACTAAAACCTTAATAAATAATTGACATTTCTCTCAGAGCTATGAGCGAATCTTTATCTCTGAGTGTAAAATCCCAAATACTAGTCAGCTTTTAAATGCCTACACGGATTCTTTTTTAAAAAAATATTAAAAGTAATTATTAGATAAAATAGCAAAATGTTTTCTTATACCTTACTTCAGACATATTGGATCTAGTGATATTGGCCTTTTTGCCGTTCTACTAAAAAAAAAAAAAAAGTTCCGTCTCTCAGTATCAGGCATTTTCTTCTGATTTTCTCCATTGCTGGAATGCTTTCTCTGCTTATCTTTACATATGGGATTCTCTGACTTCCTTTAAGTTCCAAATAAAATTCCATTAAAAAAAAAAAAGCTTTCCCCAACCCCTCTTTTCTTGTGTTCTCCCTCTGTATTTATTTTCTATCCATCTTTTATATATCTTATTTGTAGCTTGTACTTTGTGTTCCCCATAAGATTATAAACCGGCTTGTTTGTGGCAGCCCTTTTTGTAGTGGCAAGAAATTGGAAACTGAGTGAATGCCTATTAGTTAGATAATGATTAAATAAGTTATGGTATATGAATGTTAAGGAATATTATTTTTTATAAGAAATGATCAGCAGGAGGATTTCAGAGAGGCCTGGAGAGACTTACTGAACTGATGCTAAGTGAAATGAAAAGAATCAGGAGATCATTGTACACGGCAATATTTATACAATGATCAATTCCGATGGACATGGCACTTCTCAACAATGAGATGATTGATGCCACTTCCAAAGATCTTGTGAAGGAGAGAGCCAACTACACCCACAGAAAGGACTGTGGGAACTGAGTTTGGTTCACAATATAGCATTCTCACTCTTTTTGTTGTTGTTTGCTTGCATCTTATTTTCTTCAACATTTTCTTTTCTGGTTTGATTTGATTTTTCTTGTACAGCAAGATAATTATGAAAATATATATGATTATATTGGATTTAACATATATCGCTAACATGTTTAACATATATTGGACTACTTGCCATCTAGAAGAGAGGGATGGGAAAAGGGGTGGGACTGAAACATAAGGTTTTTCAAGGGCTAATGTTGCAAAATTAGCTATGCTTATGTTTTGAAAAATAAAAAGCTTTAACAACAACAACAAAAAATAAGCTGAGCCAAGGAAAACAGACCTTTTCCCCCATTCCTTTTATCACCAATACTAAGCATAATGCTTGGTACATAGTAAGTTTTTTAAGAAATGTTGCTTGATTGATTACTTGATTTATTGTGAGGACAAGTTTGAGTGGATTTAGTATTGTGTAATTACATTTTACAATCACTCTTCTTTCTCATATATATATATGTATATATACATATATATACACACACATATATATATAAATAAATATTGAATCTATGATTTCATCTGTATAAGGTACAGAAAGAGAGGAAACTCCTACTTTTGATTTGTCACCATCTCTGATGAGAGTTGTTAGAGAATTAAGAGTTTAAATGAACAATCCTGAGTCATATAGTCAATATTAATAGAAACAGTCTGAATACAGATCTTCTTTGCTTGCTCTGTTAACAATAAGACACAAAGTCTTTCTTTATATATTTCTCTGCCTTGTGGCCAGGGACTCATCTTAAAAATAAATAGTTATTACAGATTTTAGGAACCAGCTTTTCCTGAACCAATTAATTGTCTCATGTAAATATTTTGAAACTGTGATCTTATAAGCATTATATTAATGCTGAAGATATGTGTGAAAAGTATAAAGCAAATAGAAAAAAAAACTATTCAAGATTATTTCTATATGATTGATATAATGTTTGTATTTTTGATTGGATTCAGAATAGCAGAGGTACTTTTTTCTGAATGAGAGGAGGGGTCTGATTAAGAGTAAAAATTTTTAAAAGGCAGAGAAAACTCATTTACTAAAGTAATTATTTTAATGTAGTTTTACTTTTTGCTGTTGTTATTCTTGGCCTTTGATTTCACTACTGTAGGGAATTCCTAGTGAGAAAATCCCTTCTACGAATTCAGATGACTGACTATTCTGTGATTTAGGATTTTAATAATTAACCTGGGAAATGGAACTTTTAAATCAATTGTCCTGGATCACACAGTCATGCTATGGGCATATAGTGAACCATTATATCTAAGTCTTTCTATATCTCTGTCCATTAGAACATATTACTTATTTACAAAGAATTATTTCTAAGTTTTTGTAAGTACACCTAACTTAAAATTTTAAATGCTATTCTTTATTAGCCTAAAATTACCAAGCACTATATCATGCAAATAGATCATGGAGCAACAAAAGCATATCCAGACAGTGTTGAAAGAGTAATTTAAATGTTTGCCTCAATTATGGGAACAATGTATAATTTAACAAATTCTACCAAAAAATGCATTGTGGAAAAATGACATAAGTAAGAGAGAATTAAAGGGAGACTCTAATGTTTTTCTTCAAACTTCAAGAAAAGTATGCTTAGTTCAATGCCTGGGAAAAAAATGAACACTTAATAAATATTTTTTGTCTTCCTCTTGCCTTAAAGGGCTGTTATTTGGAAGAAGGATTATATGTTGTTTATTTCTTTTCCCTATATAATCTCAGAGGGCTTATCTAGGAGCAATGGATGGAAGTGGTAAAAAGGAAAAATTAGACTTGCAGTAAGGAAAAATAATAACATCAACAAAACTCCCTCAAGATTAAAACTATCCCAGAGTAGAATGGGTTGCCTCAGGAAATAATATATTACTATTTCAATTTTACTTTATAGAGGATCCTTGTTCAAAAATGAATTTAGATATAAAATCTTCCAAACACCTTCCAGCTCATGGGGTTTATGATTCTTTGATATGCTTTTTTCCTAAAATTAAAAAATTTACCATGAAGATTTGAGTTAATGAGTTAACTCACATATATTATACATTTGTCAAAAGATGGTCCATGTTCAAGTTCACAAATATTAGAAGAAAAGCAAATAAATTTAAAATAGGTAATTACGGTTTGTGCTTTAAATAAATCTCAAAAGTACTAAAAAATTATGAAGCAAAACAGTTGTGGTATATCATGAGTAAAAGCAATTACATGGCAAAGTGGATAGAGGCCTAGAACTGGAGTTAGGAAGACTCAAGTTAAAAACTGGACTCATGCATTTAATAATTATGTGGTCCTGGACAAGCCATTTCATCTCTGTCTGGCTCAGTTTCCTCAATTAAACATTGCTAATAACAATAACAGTTTTCTCAAAGGGTTGTGAGAATCTGCAAATTTCCCACTATAATGTCTGGTTCATATAAGTGCTTAATAAATATTTGTTTCCTTTCATCCGAATGGAATTTAGCTTTCTTGTCGGCCAACATGTAGCACCAAAATAATCATGTATAACAAGTGTTTCTCAAGGTTAATGACTACTTGCATAAGATTTTTCCTATTAGTTGAGATTAATTATTCAATATGTTCTAAGCATGAATGAAGCATAAGACAAAATTGTCCAGCCAACTTCCTAACTCCAGGCTAGCATTCTAACCATTTTGCCATATTGTTTTATTTACACACACACGCATATGTATTACATGTACATGAATGTGTGAAGGGAACTGTTGATATATAAGTGCATGCTTGTGTATTGTATGTAAATATGTGTAAATATATGTGCATGTATACACAGACATAGGTTTTATACACAAATGAACAATATGTGTTCATGTAAATCATCACCATTTACATGTATGTGCAATGTAAATACAATGTGTGCATGAGTTTAGATTATATACATGTACACCCATATGTGCACATGCATAAATTGTCCACATATGCAAACATATAAATATCTTCCTAGGCTATATGTGAATATATACAAACTTCTAGAGAGCTCACTATAGCATATATGTATAAACATACTTGCACCCATATGCGTGCATATACACACATATGCATAAACACACATATTTGTTTGTCTACCTATTTATCTATGATAGATTGCCCAAAATGCCAACATTGAAGTATTGGAAAATGTATATTGTATGGTGAATATCTAAAAATGCAAGATTTATTTGAAAAGGTAATTGTAATACAGTTATTTTTTAAAGGAATCACTACTTTATAGTTTTGACTTAAATATAGTTTGATGTCAAATTCTGATTCCTTTAGTTTAAAAACCTAATTTATCTTTTATCCTTTTTTTTTAAAATCTGGCATTTTGGAAGATAAATTCTTGGTGGGATATGATAAATTCAATAACTGTATTATTGCCTAGAAGAAGAAGAAGGTGTAGTGTAGGTGTTAAAATTTCTGGTATTCTTATATGATTCTAAGTCTATCTCAATTTGACAGATATGCTATTATCATCGCAAAGTTTATGCTTCAATTAACAAATGTGGGTTTCACTTGTCTTGATTGAAATATCAAACCAATTTGATATTTTGGAAATTAATTCAATATTTCTTTAAAGAAAGTAATCCAGATATTTAAAACTTTCATTATTATATTTTCAAATACCTCAAAATAAAAAGAACTATTCTAAAAAATAAATATAAAGTTCACTACAGCACCAATAAATATATGTTGAATAAAATAACTATAACTTATTTTACTTTAGATAGACATTTTTATAATTTAATATGAAATGATATATGTAGTCAGTAGGATTTAGAAATACAAAGGATATTGTAAACACACACACACACACACACATATATATATGTATATATATGCGCATATATATATATATACATACACACGTATATACATTTGGAATATGATATTTGTATTTATCATTAAAAACCAAGACTCTTCATAACTTATTCTTTTAAGAATGACCAAAAAAGTAATCAAACAATGGATACCTTGCTAATGATTATAATAATAATATGTAGTTTGATCATGAGATGAGTCATCATTGGGTCTCTGGTCAAAGATTTTCAGCTTGGAAGGCAGTAGATTATATGTCTTAACAGGATGAATTTCAAGAATCTAAGGTCATCTTCACAATACAATAAGGTTTAAGGAAGTTAACTAAAAATATTTAAGTCTATTCCATCCTACTACAATTTGTGATTGAGATCATCATTGATTTTAAGATTATTCTGAACCACCAAGGCAATTCAAATAAACTTTGGATAGAAAATGCCATCTGCATCCAGAAACAGAATCACAGAGATTCAATGTAAATCAACACGTGCTATTTTCACTTTTTTTTTTCTGTTTTCTTTTTCTCTCTTATGGTCTTTCCCTTTTGCTCTACTTTTTATCTCCCAACATTATTCATAAAGCAATGTGTATTAAAATAAATTAATTTAAAAAAGATTCTGTTAAAGTCTTTTTTCTTAATGTAGATTTTTTAAAGTTGCATCTCTCCCTCAAGGAATTCTTCATCCTTTTCAATGAACTCTGTGGTGTGGTCACATATAACATTATTGTCTAGAAGAATATGGAAAAATGAGTAAGAAGGTAAAAGTAATAGTAGAAATATTTATTTAGAACTGGATAAAAAACAAACAAACCTCTTTTGCTCCTCTGTTGAATGCTAGCACAGTGATCCCCTATAATCAATCATTGTTTAATTGTCAGGTCATTTTACACTCTATCTTGAGATCTTGGGGAACTTCTCTATTTTTATGGCCACCTCTCAGTCTGCCATTGGCATTGCATACACATTGGCTCTGGGAAACCTTCACCCATATGCTAGGGATCTTTCCTTCCAACTTTCTAAATTGTCAAAGACTTAACCTGAATTTTTTGGGGGGCTCTGCACCCCCCACTCCCATCTAGATAGACAGACAAATATGTATGTTGGAAAGTTGGGAAAATTTGGAGAGTGCTTCTTTACTCTGAACTGGAATTCCCACCTTCCATCTATTCTTTATCAAATGAGTTTAGAAGTTTCAGAGTTTAAGAATTTTGAAATGCAAACAAAAGAGTTGGAAAATATAAAATTAAATGTTAATATAAGGCATATGTGTATATTGCCAAATTAGGTTATTTCTATCCATATTTATCAGCCTAGAAGTGGCTTTCATGTATACATGACTGGATATCTCTAAAGTGTTCCCAGCTCACTCTTCACCAAGGATACTTATTTCAAAGAATAGAAACAGGTTATTTTCTCTAGTTGCTGACCAACATTCTTTCTTCAGAGAAAGCATAGTGGTGTAGGAGTATAGAATTATAAATATCTCCTACATTAAATATTTTTAGCCTAGAGGAAATACATTTTAAAATTCAAAATCCATCTCCTTAATCATTATTTCTTATCAGAGAAAAAAAAATGCCCCAAGCTCTCTATCCAAAGCTGAACATCCTTCTGTGAAATTAATCAAGGCTTGGAATTTGCATTTCAACAGACATAATCTTAAAGAGGTTAGTTACAAGTTTATTACTGCTCAGAACTTTGATTTAAATAAGACATAAGGTAAGAGGAAACTCAAAGCATAAAAATCAATACACAATTAGCAAACAGCAGCAACTATAACAAACTATATACAACATACATCATCACCACTCTGAGGAAATATGAACATCTGAATTCCTTGGATGGAAGGACTCATGTTCACAGGTATTCAGAATCTTGAGAGGGAGCAATTGTTAGGCAAGCGGTACAAAACTTCCCAATCCAAATCATCAAAGGGATTTTTATAGGCTGAGAAGAAAGAAGGCACTACCCTAAGTATTCTCATTTGATACCTGACTTTTGAGACATAGCAGTCTCTCATATACTATATCACACTTGTCCCAGGATGCTCCATTACAAGAAGCCCATCAAGGAAAATATTTGTTAATTCCTTTAGGAGAACTATGTTTACTCAAGGAACTGGCCTGGTTTCTGGAGTAAACACAAGCCTACTATGAAGGATACTCATTGATTAATGCATAAGAAAGTATGATCTTTCAACTTCTTTGTGCTTCCATCAGATAATTGCAAACATGCTCTCATGTTCTCAACAAAAAGTTACACAAAAGACATGGCCAAACTTCAGTTAAGTAAGATTCCTTACTCATTAGGATTCTTTACACCTTTTAACCAAATAAATTCTTGCTAGTAGAAATACTTCTAGTGAATGGCAAATAAATTCATTTACTAAACTGAAAATAAACAAAAATGATAGGAGTTATATAGATGAGACTATACCAGGCAATACAAGGAGGGAAATATTTAAATTTAATCTAGAGTATCCCAAATCATGCCTCCCTAAAAAAATTTCCTGAAGTTTCCAGGGAATTAAACAGAGAATAGGAATTTCATTGCATCACTAGGTCCTCTCCCACATTGACTTCTCTGATTCATTTTCTCCATGCCTGTATCTCTAATTGAAGAGACTCTGGAAAGACCTTTCTTCTCTTGTAATTTGAAAGACAGAAGAGTAGAATCTTCTCTCATTTCTCATCTGTTTCAATATAAGGATCATTGAGCAATAAGGATAGCCTTATGCAAATGGACTTAAGACTTCCTATCAAATTCTTCACATGGGTTCACATTTTTTTTTTTGTCTTTGCAAAAATCATTTGGGGCAAGCTTGAAACCTGTAACTATAGATTGTAAACACAAACATCATCACTTTCAACCAATTATTATAATTTCCCTGATTAATAAAGTTTTATTTGATTAATAAAGATTAAAGCAAAATATAAATTACAATCCAATATGCATTAATTTAAATGTATAACAATAATTAAATGTAATTTCAACCAAAAAACATTTTATGTGGAACTCTGTACAACTGTGGCTACAATATATATGAAACTGCATCTTTAGGATCACCTATAATAGTCTAGTATAATTTAGTGCCTGTTATGATGGGGCTATTTTTCTTGTTATTGGTCTATTAGTTAACAAGACTTGATCATCAGGGCAACTATTTAGTTGAGACATATATGCACATCTGGTAATATGTGTGTTACTAGCAGCAATGGCTGCTGGTAATAATAGCAGGTTGACTCACTATATTTATACTTTGTGATTTGAGTCTTTAAGATCGAACCTATTATATCAGTTTCTGATAGGAATGGAGTTGCCTCTGGGATCAGTTCTTTTGAACTATAATTGTATACGTAGCCTCCATACCTGGAAGCACCATTTTTAATGGACCTAAATAGGCTAGGAATCTTTGGCTAGTTTTCCAATTTGGCCTGCCTAGAGGGACATAAGAGAAAAAAAAAAAACATTTAAATAGCTTTCCTTCTAATAAACTATCTAATGACCTAAAATGTCCTAAAATCTAAATGAAGTTGATAATCTACCTGAATTAATTCTTATATAATTAGAAATCTTCAATCCAGTAATTTTCCACCTTTTCGTAATGAATTTATTTTTGGTATTATTTAAACCTCATTCTCTAATCCCCATTTCCTCACTCTTGATTTCCCAACTTCTATACTTTGCTTTCACCCCCCCCAAAAAAAAATCTCATAGTATCTCCTTATAAAGCTGCCCATCACAGCAATTGTTTCTTGTAGAACTTCTGTTAGCTAGGTAACAAATCTTGCTTTTGTCTTACACATTTTCTTTTCTCATTTCTTCCACCTTTTGTATGCCACTGAGACCTAATTTGCTGCTAATGACACAGCTTCTTTGATCTACCTTTGCTATACTAGTTGGAATTTTAGCATTACTCCTAACATATGGGTCAAGATGGAGCTGCTTTAGGGTACTCATTGCTCCTTCTAAGCACTCCTATTATCAGATAGTAACTTGCCCTGATGAAAAGTTCATCCAGTCAGTATCTATCTTTCAATTAAAAAAAACAAAAACAAAAACAAAAAACAAAAACAAAAAAACAACCTCTGCTAACCATTTCCTAGAAAACTGGGAAATATGCCTTTTTGTCCCTTTTTCTATTTTTTATTGATGTCATTTGTGTTAATATGGCAAATATTTACAGATCCCCTCAATTTGTGAGAAGTCTGTAAAAAAATAAAACAATTAATACATGAATTCACCTTAAAGCATGTGAACTATTTCACAAATACAGACACTCACATGTTTCTATTTTTAAAAAAATTAAACTCCAGCAAATAGTAATAAATATTTATCTGCCCTTTCTTCAATTTAGCCACACTCCCATCTACTGCTTAATTCTAAAAGAGATATTATTCAGATGTATTTGTTGTTGTTGATTGTATCGTTGGTCTTTCCTTCAGCTATTAATGCACTTATACCATTTTTCACAAACTTAAATTCCCCAAATCGATTGCAATCTGTTGGCAGTCTAGCTGACCTATGCAGACCTGAGACATGATCTTCATTTTACAATAATCTAAATCCCTCAAACTTCCTCTTTTTTGTTTAGTTTTTGTTTTTCCCTAATTCTCTCCTCTTTCTCCATGTTCGCTATTTGATAAAACAGTTCAATACTACTCATAACATCTCATAATATTTGTCCCTTTTGTTTTTGTCAATCTTGCCTTTGATTATTGCCACCTTCTGGTGACTTATTCTTTAATCATTTATTATAAGTTGAAGAAAGTCATAAAAACTGTGATTATATCCCCTGAAAATTTATTTTACATAATCTAACCTGGACTTTTACGATAGCCAGGCAATCCAATAATACCTTTCTAATGGATCCTTTATCCCAGTTACTAGAGTAGATTTTCCTTTTCTTTTTATAACATTTTTTTTCTGATTGCTGTCCTGGTCTAAGTCCTATTTCCTTTTCCACTTTCAGCACAAAATAATAAACATTTAGGATATATATATATATATATATATATATATATATATATATATACATACACAATATGCACCACAAAAATCTTTTTTTATTTGTTCCAAGAAAGGGTTCATTGAAAGGGTAAAAGAAAGTTGTAGTCAATTGACCAAAGATTAAATAACAAAGAAGAAAATGTGAAATATCTATTCATGCAAATGACTTAGAAAATAGATAAAAAAGAGATAATTTAACATTAAAAAATAAACATGAAAGAGTAACCATGAAGGACTCAATAAATTTAAATTATTTATATACCTACATGGAAAGGATAAATACCACTCCTAAGAACTTTATAATTTTAGGATAGGTAAAAGGAGTTTACATATATAAAACCAATATGTTGTTATGAACCAATTATGTTGGAATGATCTCAAAAAGAAGGGGCATAAGAAAAAGAAATACATTGAGAGACAAGGAAAAGGAAAAATATGATGGGGCAAATTTCCTTATAAAAAAGAGGCATACAAGGAAGATCTTTTACATTGCAGGGTAAAATGGAGAGAGGAGAAAGGAAATGCTTGTAATTCACTGTCATCAGAATTGGTTCAAAGAGAGAATTGGGTCAAAGAGAGAAACACACACAAACACACATGCACACACTCACAATTAAACATGTACAGAAATGTAACTTACCCAGTAGGGAAATAAAAGGTAAAGGGGATAAGAGATATAAGGTCTATAATAAAAGGGAGGAAATATTCAAGGTGGCAGTGCTCAAAAGCAAAATAGATATTTGAGGAGGGAAAGGATGAAAAACAGAGAAAAGGATGACTAGAAGAAAATAGTGTGGACAGAAGTATATAGTAATTATAATTGTAAATATGAATAGATAAGATAACCCATAAAACAGAAGTAAACAATGGAATAGATTAGAAACTAAAATACAACAATATGTTGTATAAGAGAAATACATTTGAGGAAAAAAAACACAGAGTTAAACTAAAGAAGTGAAACAGAATCTATTATGCTGTAATTGAGGGGGAAAGACAGAAGTTGCAATCCTGATGTCAGACAAAGTAAAACTAACTTAGACTTAATTAAAAAAACAATCAATGAAATTTCAGTTTGCTAAAAGGTGCCATAAACAATGAAATAATATTTTTAAAGTGTACAATAATTTTGGTTGAAGAATTCTCATGTCTCAATTACATACTTAGAAGAGAAAGTCAACATGATTAAAAAAAAAAGAGAGAGAGAGCCATGCCCATTTATTTTTGTTCTGTTCTCCATTCTTTTTTTTTAATAATAACTTTTTTTCATTTTCAAAATATATGCAAAGATAGTTTTCAACATTCACTTTTACAAAACCTTATGTTCCAAGTTTTCTCCTTCCCATCCTCCCACCATTCCCCAAGACAGCAAGTAATCAATATGCCAAACAATTGCAATTCTTCTATACATATTTCCACAATTAAAAGGGAAAAAAAAAATGAGAAAGAAAACAAAAAGCAAGCAAGCAACAACAACAACAAATGATGAAAGTACAATGTTTTTATCTACATTCAGTCATTACAGTACAGTCTTTCTGGTTGTAGCTAGCTTTCTCCATCACAAGTCTTTTGGAATTGGCCTAAATGACCTCATTTTTTTTAATTTCTTTTTTCTTTTTTTTTAAATTTTTTAATAACTTTTTATGGATAGAACACATGCCAGGGTAATTTTTTACAGCATTATCCCTTGCATTCACTTCTGTTCCTATTTTTCCCCTCCCTCCCTCCACCCCTTCCCCCAGATGGCAAGAGTCCTTTACATGTTGAATGGGTTGCAGTATATCCTAGATACAATATATGTGTGCAGAACCGAACAGTTTTCTTGTTGCACAGGGAGAATTGAATTCAGAAGGTATAAATAACCCGGGAAGAAAAACATAAATGCAAGCAGTTTATATTCATTTCCCAGTGTTCTTTCTCTGGATGTAGCTGCTTCTGTCCATCTTTGATCAATTAAGGCTCTCTTTATTGAAGAGGAAATGACCTCATTCTTGAAAAGAGCCAAGTCCACAACAGTTGATTATCACATAATCTTGAGGAAGCTGTGTACAATGTTCTCTTGGTTTTGTTCATTTCTCTTAGCATCAGTTCATGTATCTCCAGGTCTATGTGAAATCATGTGAAATCAAATGCTGAACATTTCTTATGGAACAATAATTTTCCATAACATGCATATACCATAACTTATTCAGACATTCTTCAAATGGTTGGATGGATATTCTCTCAGTTTCCAGTTTCCTGCCTACAAAATGGGCTGCCACAAACATTTTGCATGAGTTCTTTTCCCTTTTTTATGATCTTTTGGGACACTGGACTAGGAGAGACACCACTAGATCAAAGAGTATACACAGTTTGTCCCTCTAGGCACCAAATTGTTCTCCAGAACAGTTGGATCAGTTCACATCTCCACCAACAATGTATCAGTGTCCCAGTTTTTCCACATTCTCTCCACCAATCATAATTTTCTTTTCCTGTCATCATACTCAATCTGAGTGGTATGCAGTGGTACCTCAGAATTGTCTTAATTTGCATTTCTCTGATCAATGGTGATTTAGAGCATTTATTCATATGACAAAAATGGTTTTAATTTCTTTTTATTTTTAATAACTTTTTATTGATAGAACTCATGCCAGGGTAATTTTTTACAATATTATCCCTTGCATTCACTTCTGTTCCGATTTTTCCCCTCTCTCCCTCTACCCCCTCCCCAGATGGCAAGCAATCCTTTACATGTTGAATAGGTTACAGTGTATCCTGGATACAATATACATGTGCAGAACTGAACAGTTTTCTTGTTGCACAGGGAGAATTGAATTCAGAAGGTATAAATAATCCGGGAAGAAAAACAAAAATTCAAGCAGTTTATATTCATCTCCCAGTGTTCTTTCTTTGGGTGTAGCTGCTTCTGCCCATCTTTGATCAATTGAAACTGAATTAGCTCTCTTTCTCGAAGAGATCCACTTCCATCAGAATGCATCCTCAAACAGTATCATTGTTGAGGTATATAATGATCTATCTCTTGGTTCTGCTCATTTCACTTAGCAGCAGTTCATGTAAGGCTCGCCAGTCCTCTCTGTATTCATCCTGCTGGTCATTCCTTACAGAACAATAACATTCCATAACATTCATATACCACAATTTACTCAACCATTCTCCAATTGATGGGCATCCATTCATTTTCCAGCTTCTTGCCAATACAAACAGGGCTGCCACAAACATTTTGGCACATATACGTCCCTTTCCCTTCTTTAGTATCTCTTTGGGGGATAAGCCCAGTAGAAACACTGCTGGATCAAAGGGTATGATAACTTTTTGAGCATCATTCCAAATTGCTTTCCAGAATGACTGGATGTGTTCACAATTCCACCAACAATGTATCAGTGTCCCTGTTTTCCCACATCCCCTCCAACATTCCACATTATCTTTCCCTGTCACTCTAGCCAATCTGATAGGTGTGTAGTGGTATCTCAGGGTTGTCTTAATTTGCATTTCTCTGATTGTTTTAATTTCTTAATCTGAAAATTGTTCATATTCTTTGACCATTTATCAATTAAAGAATAGGTTGTATTACTATAAATTTGAGTCAATTCTCTATATGTTATAGAAATGAAGCTTTTATCAGAACACTTGGATGCAATTTTTTTTCCCCAATCTTGTCTGCATTGGGTTTGTTTGTACATAATTTTTAACCTAATAAAATTATAATAATCTATTTTACATTTCACAATGTATTCTAGTTTTTCTTTGGCCATACATTCACTCTTTCTCCATATATCAGAGAGGTAGTCAATTTGTTCTTCTAATTTGCTTATAGTGACTTCCGGCCAAGATGGCGGAGAGGAAATACACTTCTGTGTAACCTCCGTGTTTTTCTCTCACTATTCATTTCATTTCATGCCTCTGAATTAATGCTCGACTGAAAAAAAACCATACAATTACTTACCAAGAGAAACCATCCTTGAGACTCGTCAAGAAAGGTCTGTTTTTGCGCGAGGGTGGGGATGGTATTTGGAAGCAGACTGCGGGCAGCAGCTGCAACCAGAGCACAGATAGCAGCTCAGAACCGGGTAGAGCGGAGAGGGGGTGGGGTGCGATCGCAGTCATCTCTGCGGGGAGAGCTTTGCTATAGGAGCAAGTCAGCAGCCCAGCAGAGAAGCTAAAAACACCGGGGGTGAAGAATACAACCCCAAACAGCTGGAGTCTCTCGGGACCTGGCCACCCCTCCCCCACAGTGTCTTAGCCCGCTCGGATCTCAGAGCGCTCAGATCTCAGCACGCAGGCGCCATAGCACAGTAGGACCCGTGCCTCACGAATACCCTGCCCCTCCCCCAAAGAAAGCAGCCTCCATTCAAGGGGTTTTTTTCCTTCTGTTTCTTTGATAGTTTGTCTTTGATAGACAGAATGAGCAAGAAACTGAAAAAGAATTTAACCCTGGACAGCTTTTATACAGATAAAGAGCAGACTCCAAACCCTGAGGAGACTAAAAACAAACAGTCCCCAGGTGAATCCCCGAAGGAGGAGACCTTATGTCCCTCAGCACAGATGAATCTCATGGAGGAAATTAAAAAGGCTCTCACAAGGGAGCTAGAAGAAAAATGGGAAAAGGAGAGGGAGGCTCTGCAAAAGGAGAGGGAGGCTCTGCAAAAGGAGAGGGAGGCTTGGCAAAAGAGCCTGGAGAAGTCAGTTAAAGAGAGAGTGGATAAAGAAACCAAATCCTTGAAAAATAGGATTGGTGAACTGGACAACAAAATTGGCGAAATGGAAAAAAATTCCACAGAACAAAAGAACTCAATTGGACAATTAGAAAAAGATCTTAAAAAAGTGAGTGAAGAAAATACCTCACTGAAAATCAGGGTCGAACAATTGGAATTGAATGACTCGAGGAGACAAGAAGAATCAGTCAAGCAAATCCAAAAAAATCAAACAATGGAAAAGGATGTGAAATACCTTCTGGAGAAGACAACAGACCTGGAAAACAGATCCAGGAGAGACAACCTGAGAATCATCGGACTTCCAGAAAAGTATGATGAAAAAAAAAGCCTGGACACTATTTTCCAGGAAATTATCAAAGAGAACTGCCCAGAAGTCATAGAAACAGAAGGTAAAATAAACATTGAAAGAATTCATCGATCCCCTACTGAAAGGGATCCTAAAATCAAAACACCAAGGAATATAGTGGCCAAATGCCAGAACCCTCAGGCAAAGGAAAAAATACTGCAAGCGGCTAGAAAAACCCAATTCAAGTATCAAGGAGCCACAATAAGGATCACCCAGGATCTGGCAGCATCCACATTAAAGGATCGAAGGGCCTGGAATATGATATTCCGAAAGGCTAAGGAACTTGGTATGCAACCAAAAATAACTTACCCAGCAAGATTGAGCATCTTTTTCCAGGGAAGAAGATGGACATTCAACGAAATAAGCGAATTTCATCTATTTCTGATGAAAAAGCCAGAACTTAACAAAAAATTTGATCTACAAGCACAGAACTCAAGAGAAATCTAAAAAGGTAAAGATTAATCTTGGGAACTATATTTCGGCTGTAAAGATGTATAAAGAATACATGTATACCTTGTTCTAGAAACTAGTTGTGGAAAGGACATTGTACTAGAAAAAAGGGAAAGTGGGGGTACTACATTTCATGAAGAGGCAAAGAAAACCTAGTATATCTGAGAGAAAGAATGGAGAGGGATGAAAATAGTATTTTACTGCTTTCAGAATTGGCATTAAGAGAAGAATTTTAGACATATTCAATCTATGGTGAAACTTCTCCCACCTCATTGAAAAGTGAGAAGGGAAAAGTGAAAAGGGAAGGAATAAGCTAAGAGGAAGGGAATACGGAAACTGGGAGGGAAAGGGGCAAGTTGGGGGGGGGAACTCTAAGGGGGGGAGGAATACTGAAAAAGGGAGGGCTGTGAGAAGCAAGGGGAGCTCACAAGCTTAATACTGGGAAGGGGGGTAAGGGAGTAAGAAGGGAGAAAAGCATAAACCGGGGTTAACAAGATGGCAAGTAATACAGAATTGGTCATTTTAACCATAAATGTGAACGGGGTAAACGCCTCTATAAAGAGGAAGTGGTTAGCAGAATGGATTAAAAACCAGAATCCTACAATATGTTGTATACAGGAAACACACCTGAAGCGGGGTGATACATGCAGGTTAAAGGTAAAAGGTTGGAGCAAAATCTACTATGCTTCAGGTGAAGCCAAAAAAGCAGGGGTAGCCATCCTGATCTCAGATCAAGCTAAAGCAAAAATTGATCTAATCAAAAGAGATAAGGAAGGGCACTATATCTTGCTAAAGGGTAGAATGAATAATGAAGAAGTATCTATATTAAATATATATGCACCAAGTAGTGTAGCATCTAAATTCTTAAAAGAGAAATTAAGAGAGCTGCAAGAAGAAATAGACAGTAAAACTATAATAGTGGGAGATCTCAACCTTGCACTCTCAGAATTAGATAAATCAAACCACAAAATAAATAAGAAAGAAGTCAAAGAGATAAATAGAATACTAGAAAAATTAGATATGATAGATCTCTGGAGAAAATGTAATGGGGACAGAAAGGAGTACACCTTCTTTTCAGCAGTTCATGGAACTTATACAAAAATTGATCATATATTAGGACATAAAAACCTCAAACTCAAATGCAGTAAGGCAGAAATAGTGAATGCATCCTTTTCAGACCATGATGCATTGAAAATTACATTCAATATAAAGCCACAGGAAAGTAGACCAAAAAATAATTGGAAACTAAATAATCTCATACTAAAGAATGATTGGGTGAAACAGCAAATTATAGACATAATTAATAACTTCATCCAAGAAAATGATAATAATGAGACATCATACCAAAATGTATGGGATGCAGCCAAAGCGGTAATAAGGGGAAATCTCATATCTCTAGAGGCCTATTTGTATAAAATAGAGAAAGAGAAGGTCAATGAATTGGGCTTGCAACTAAAAATGCTAGAAAAGGAACAAATTAAAAACCCCCAATCAAACACTAAACTTGAAATTCAAAAAATAAAAGGAGAGATCAATAAAATTGAAAGTAAAAAAACTATTGAATTGATTAATAAAACTAAGAGTTGGTTCTATGAAAAAACCAACAAAATAGACAAACCCTTAGTAAATCTGATTAAAAAAAGGAAAGAGGAAAATCAAATTGTTAGTCTTAAAAATGAAAAGGGAGAACTCACCACTAACGAAGAGGAAATTAGAGCAATAATTAGGAGTTACTTTGCCCAACTTTACGCCAATAAATTCGACAACTTAAATGAAATAGAAGAATACCTCCAAAAATATAGCTTACCTAAACTAACAGAGGAAGAAGTAAATATCCTAAACACTCCTATCTCAGAAAAAGAAATAGAACAAACTATCAATCAACTCCCTAAGAAAAAAACCCCAGGACCAGATGGATTTACATCTGAATTCTATCAAACATTTAAAGATCAATTAACTCCAATGCTAAATAAACTATTTGAAGAAGTAGGGATTGAAGGAGTCCTACCAAACTCCTTTTATGACACAGATATGGTACTGATACCTAAACCAGGTAGGCTGAAAACAGAGAAAGAAAATTATAGACCAATCTCCCTAATGAATATTGATGCTAAAATCTTAAATAAAATATTAGCAAAAAGATTACAGAAAATCATCCCCAGGATAATACACTATGACCAAGTAGGATTTATACCAGGAATGCAGGGCTGGTTCAATATTAGGAAAACTATTAACATAATTGACTATATCAACAACCAACCAAACAAAAACCATATGATCATTTCAATAGATGCAGAAAAAGCATTTGATAAAATCCAACAGCCATTCCTAATAAAAACACTTGAGAGCATAGGAATAAAAGGACTTTTCCTTAAAATAGTTAGGAGCATATATTTTAAACCTTCAGTAAGCATCATATGCAATGGGGAAAAACTGGAACCTTTCCCGGTAAGATCTGGAGTGAAGCAAGGTTGCCCACTATCACCATTATTTTTCAATATTGTATTAGAAACACTGGCCTCTGCAATAAGAGTCGAGAAAGAGATTAAAGGAATTAGAGTAGGCAATGAGGAAACCAAACTATCACTCTTTGCAGATGATATGATGGTATACCTAGAAAACCCCAGAGATTCTACTAAAAAGCTATTAGAAATAATTCATAATTTTAGCAAAGTAGCAGGATACAAAATAAATCCCCATAAATCCTCAGCATTCTTATACACCACCAACAAAATCCAAGAGCAAGAGATACAAAGAGAAATTCCATTCAAAATAACTGTTGATAGCATAAAATATTTGGGAATCTACCTACCAAAGGAAAGTCAGGAATTATATGAGCAAAATTACAAAAAAGTTTTCACACAAATAAAGTCAGACTGAAATAATTGGAAAAATATTAAGTGCTTTTGGATAGGCCGAGCAAATATAATAAAGATGACAATACTCCCTAAACTAATCTATTTATTTAGTGCTATACCAATCAGACTTCCAAGAAAATATTTTAATGATTTAGAAAAAATAACAACAAAATTCATATGGAACAATAAAAAGTCGAGAATCTCAAGGGAATTAATGAAAAAAAAAAATCAAATGAAGGTGGTCTAGCTGTACCTGATCTAAAATTATATTATAAAGCAGCAGTCACCAAAACCATCTGGTATTGGCTTAGAAATAGATTAGTTGATCAGTGGAAAAGGTTAGGTTCACAAGACAGAATAGTCAACTATAGCAATCTAGTTTTTGACAAACCCAAAGATTCTAAATTTTGGGATAAGATTTCATTATTTGATAAAAACTGCTGGGATAACTGGAAATTAGTATGGCAGAAATTAGGCAAGGACCCACACTTAACACCACATACCAAGATAAGATCAAAATGGTTCCATGACCTAGGCATAAAGAACGAGATTATAAATAAATTAGAGGAACATAGGATAGTTTATCTCTCAGACTTGTGGAGGAGAAAGAAATTTGTGACCAAAGATGAATTAGAGACCATTACCAATCACAAAATAGAAAATTTTGATTATATCAAATTAAAAAGCCTTTGTACAAACAGAACGAATGCAAACAAGATTAGTAGGGAAGTAACAAACTGGGAAAACATCTTTACAATTAAAGGTTCTGATAAAGGCCTCATTTCCAAAATATATAGAGAACTGACTCAAATTTATAAAAAAATCAAGCCATTCTCCAATTGATAAATGGTCAAAGGATATGAACAGACAATTTTCAGATGAAGAAATTGAAACTATTACCACTCACATGAAAGAGTGTTCCAAATCACTATTGATCAGAGAAATGCAAATTAAGACAACTCTGAGATGTCACTACACACCTGTTAGATTGGCTAAGATGACAGGAAAAAACAATGATGAATGTTGGAGGGGATGCGGGAAAACGGGGACATTGATGCATTGTTGGTGGAGTTGTGAACGAATCCAGCCATTCTGGAGAGCGATCTGGAATTATGCCCAAAAAGTTATCAAACTGTGCATACCCTTTGATCCAGCAGTGTTTCTATTGGGCTTATACCCCAAAGAGATACTAAAAAAGGGAAGGGGACCTGTATGTGCCAAAATGTTTGTAGCAGCCCTGTTTGTAGTGGCTAGAAACTGGAAAATGAATGGATGCCCATCAATTGGAGAATGGCTGGGTAAATTGTGGTATATGAATGTTATGGAATATTATTGCTCTGTAAGGAATGACCAGCAGGATGAATACAGAGAGGCTTGGAGAGACCTACATGGACTGATGCTAAGTGAGATGAGCAGAACCAGGAGATCATTATACACTTCGACAACGATATTGTATGAGGATGTATTCTGATGGAAGTGGATTTCTCTGACAAAGAGACTTAACTGAGTTTCATTGGAGAAATGATGGACAGAAACAGCTACACCCAAAGAAGGAATACTGGGAAATGAATGTGAACTATTTGCATTTTTGATTTTCTTCCCGAGTTATTTTTACCTTCTGAATCCAATTCTCCCTGTGCAACAAGAGAACTGTTCGGTTTTGCAAATATGTATTGTATCTAGGATATACTGCAACATGTTTAGCATATATAGGACTGCTTGCCATCATGGGGGGGGGGGAGGAGGGAGGGAGGGGAAAAAACGAAACATAAGTGATTGCAAGGGATAATGTCGTGTAGAAATTATCCTGGCATGGATTCTGTCAATGCGAAGTTATTATTAAATAAAATAAAATTTATAAAAAAAAATAATAATTTGCTTATAGTTATTGCCCATCAAGTCAAAATCATGACCCCATTTCATCTTGAGATAGTATGTTAGATGTGTGTCACTGTCAAGTTTCTGCCATAATATTTTCCAATTTCCCCTGCAATTTTTGTCAAATAGTGAGTTTTTATCCCACATGCTAGAGTCTTTGGGTTTATCAGTCACTAGATTATTATAATCATTGACTACTGTGCCTTGAGAACCTAACCTATTCTACTGATCTGCTACTCTATTTTTTAGCCAGTACCAAATGGTTTATGATGATCTTATATTATAGTTTTATGTCTGATCCAGTTGAACCCCTTCATTTGCATTTTTTTAATTAATTCCCCTGGAAACCTTGACCTTTTGTTCTTCCAAATGTATGTTGTTATAATGATTTTTAGCTTTGTAAATTAATTTCTTGGTAGTTTGGTATGGCAATGAATAAGTGGATTAATGTCAATAGAATTGTCATTTTAGTTCAATTTACTGAGTAGCACTTGATATTCTTTCAATTGTTTAGATCTGTATTTGTGTGGAGAGTTTTGTAATTATGTTCATATTCTTTTGGCTTTTTCTTTGGAGGTAAATTCCAAAATATTTTATATTCTCTATAGGTATGTTAAATGGAATTTCTCTTTGATATCTTGCTGCTGAACTTTGATGGTGATAAATAAAAATACTGATGATTTATGTGGATTTATTTTGTATCCTGAAACTTTGCTAAACTTCTTAGTTGTATCTAGTAGTTTTTAAAAGTTGATTCTGTAAGATTCTTTAAGTATACCATCATAATATCTGCTACATCAGTTGGTGCATATATGTTTAGTATTGATATTACTTCATTATCCATGACAGGATATAACCAAATATAATTTCTTTCCCTATTTCTTTTAATTAGATCTATTTTTTTTTACTTCAGCTGAAGCATATGAGATTCTGCTCCAGCCTTTTCCCTTTGCTCTCTTTGTATTTAAATGTTTTAAATGTTTCTTGTAAACAAGGTATAGTAGGATTGTTGCTTTTAATCCAGTCTACTATCTGCTTGTGTTTTTTTGAAGAGTTTATCCCGTTCATATTCACAGTTAAAATTGCTAACTCTGTATTCCCATAATCTTATTTTCCTCAACTTATATTTTTTTTTCTCTTTCTTTTCCCTGTTCACCGCCTTCCCAATGATTTGCTTCGACCACTGCCTTCCTGAATCTGTCTTCCCCCTTTTACAATCCCTTCCCCTTTTTTATCCTTTTTCCCTTCTACTTCTATTTTCCCTTCTATTTGTCTCCCCCTTTACGTTCCATTTCCCCCTCTTATTTTCCTATGGGGTAAGACAATTTCTTCCATGAAATTAAATGTGTCTGATAGTCTTTCTTTTACCCAAATCTGATGAAATTAAGGTTCACACAAGGTTTTCCTCAATTAGTTTTCCTTCTCTTTTTACCTTTTTATGCTTCTATTGATTGATGTATTGAAGATCAAATTTTCTTCTTAGGTCTGGTCTTTTCATTAATAAATGAAAATCTCCTATTTCATTGAATATCTGTCTTTTTTCCCCTAAAAGATAATGCTTAATTTTGCTGGATATTTTATTCTTGCCTGCAGCCTAACCCCCTTTGCCCTCCAAAATATCATGATATTCAATCCCCTTTGATTCTTTAAAGTGGAAATTATGGCTTCTAGATATTTTAATTGTTTCTTTCTACCTATTTGCAATACTTTCTCTTTCAGCTGATAATTCTGGAATTTAGCTCCAATATTCCTTGGAGATTTTATTTTTGGGGTTCTTTCAGGAGGTGTTTGGAGGATGCTTTCAATGGGTATTTTACCCTCTGCTTCTAGTACATCAGGGCAGTTTTCTTTGTGATTTCTTGAAAGTTATTGTCTAGGCTCTTTTTTTATCATAGCGATTTTCTGATAGTACAATAATTCTTAGATTGTCTCTCCTGGATCTATTTTCCAGCTTAGTTATTTTTCTTATGAGGTATTTTACACTCTTCTATTTTTTAAATTTTTTTTCTGGTTTTGTTTGAAACCAAGAATGTCACATTGAATCATTTAGTTCTATTTGTACCATTCTATAGTTTTGTGAATTATTTTATTCAGTTAGCTTTTTTACCTCTTTTTTTTTTTTTTCAATTCGGCCAATTTGACTCTTAAATGATTTGTTTTGTTCATTTGGATTCTTTTCCATTTCTCCAATTCTATCATTTTAGGGAGTTCATCTCAGTTTGCATTTCACCAATTTTTTTTTTCAAGGAGTTGGTTTTCTTTTTCTATTTCACCAAATCTATTTTTAAGGAGTGATTTTCTTCAGACAATTTCTGTGTTTCCTTTTCCAAAACTTTTAATTCATTTCCACATGTTTTATTTAACTCTTTCAAAATCCTTTTTGAATTCTTTCAAAAGAGTCTTTTGAGTTGGAGAGAAACTCATATTACCCTTTGAGCCTTCAACTGGATACAGTTTGCCTTTAGTGTCCTCACAGTTTGCGGTCTGTTCTTCCTTCTCTTTATAATAGCTACCTATAATTAGAATTGTTATTATTATTTTTTGATTTTTTTGCTCCTTTTTAAAGGTTGAGGTCTACTGATTTCAAGGGCAAATGGGAGATTATACCAAGTTTCCTCTAAATGTGACAGTGGCTTCACTCTGCCTTGGAACTGGTGCTGTTGGCTACCTTTGAGTCCTGGGGGTGTGTAGCCAATTCCAGCTTGTTATGCTGCAGTTCAGGGGCTCACTATTTGCCTTCTGTATTTGAGCAGCCCAGAGAGGGGTGGGTGTGCTCTTCACCAGTGGAAAATCTGGGTGGAGAGCTCTATCATTTTTCTTTCTTTTCTTTTCTTTCTTTCTTTCTTCTTTTCTTCCTTCCTTCCTTCCTTCCTTCCTTCCTTCCTTCCTTCCTTCCTTCCTTCTTTCCTTCCTTCCTTCCTTCCTTCTTCCTTCCTTCCTTCCTTCCTTCCTTCCTTCCTTCCTTCCTTCCTTTCGTTCTCTCTGTCTCTTTCTTTCTTTCTTCTTTCTTTCTTTCTTCTTTCTTTCTTCTTTCTTTTCTTTCTTTCTTTCTTCTTTCTTTCTTCTTCTTCTTCTTCTTCTTCTTCTTCTTCTTCTTCTTCTTCTTCTCCTTCTTCTCCTTCTTCTTCCTTTTACTTCTTCCTTCTTTCTTCTTTCTCCTTCTTCCTCTCTCTTCTTCTTGCTTTTTCCTTTTCTCTTTTTTCCTTTTTCTTCTTTCTTCTCTTTCTTCCTCTGTCTTCTTTCTCCTTTTTTCTTCTGCTTTCTCCCATGATGAATACTATTAACAGCTAGGAACCCATTCAAAAAGAATATTAAAATAAATGTTACAATAAACTAGAAATACAATCTTCCTTCATTTTTGACCCCTAGTTTGAATTTTCATCCTACAGATTTAAATATTTAAAAAAAATTTAATGTTAAAATTTCCTAGAGAAACGACTCTGTTAAGTCCTGTGTATGTGTATGTATATGCACACACACACACACACACACACACACACACACACATATACAGACACACTTTTTGTGTACCATGAATCATTCTTTGCTCTTTATGTCCTTAGTAGTTCTGATTCTTCTGCAATTTGTAGCCATACAATAATACTAGAAGAACACTAGTATTATACACATAAACACAAATACCCCCTATACCTGCACACAAATATATGCACACATATTTCAATAAGTTTCAATGTTTCTTTTTTTGTTATAGCTTTTTACTTACAAGATATATGCATAGGTAATTTTTCAGCATTGACAGTTGCAAATTCTTTTGTTCCAACTTTTTCCCTCCTTCCGCCCACCCTTTCCCCCAGATGGCAGACTGACCAATACATGTTAAATATGTTAAAGTATAAGTTAACTATAATATATGAATACATGTACAAACAGTTATTTTGATGTACAAAAAGAGTCAAACTTTGAAATAGTATACAATTATCCTGTGAAGGAAATAAAAAATGCAGGTGGACAAAAATAGAGGGATTGGGAATTCTATGTAGTAATTCATAATCATCACCCAGAGTTCTTTCCCTGAGTGTAGCTGGTTCCATTGATTACTGCTCTATTGGAACTGATTTGGTTCATCTCATTGTTGAAGAGAGCTTGTCCATCGGAAATGATCACCATATAATAGTGTTGTTGAAGTATATAAGGACTTCTGGTCCTGCTCATTTCACTCAGGTTCAGTTCATGTAAGTCTCTCCTGACCTTTCTGAAATCATCCTGCTGGTCATTTCTTACAGAATAATAATATTCCATAATATTCATATACCACAATTTATTCAGCCATTCTCCAATTGATGGGCATCCATTCAGTTTCCAGTTTCTGGCCTAAGTTTCAATATTTCAATAAATCTGAATTGATTTGTCTATCTGAATGACTTTTGTGACTAGCATTGTGCTAAGTACTAGGGATTCAAAAAATAGTCTCTTTCCTCATGGAACTTACTGTCTTAATAGAGGGCACAACATACAACAACTGTACAGTAACAATAATAATAGCTAATTGTTATGTAGCATTTCAAGATTTCTCAAAAGCTTTATAAATATTTTCTTAGTTGATATTGATAATAATCTCAGAGGAAGGTGGTATTATTAAATGTAATTTACAGAAAAAATAAGCCAGAAAGATACTAAATGACTTGACCATAGTCTGTAATTGTCTGTGGCTGGATTTGAACTTTATCTTCCTGCCTTTGACTATCTATTGTTTCATCTAGCTGTTACATAGAAGATAACTTGGAGATAATCACTGGTGGAATGTATTATCAGTAAGAGTCCTTGAAAAAGCTTCTTACAGAAGGTGGGAATTTTCATTAAAATAATATTTCTTATCCTTTATTTTTAAACTATCTTTTACTTGATGAATTATCTGAACAAAACAATAAAAGAAAAAAAAAACAGGTAAATACAAGAATCCATTCACTCTTAACATCCAATGAGAACTTCCTAAAGGAAATTTTTTTTTTTCTCTAGGGAAAATGATTCTCCAGTGCATTATTTTATAGGAAAATAAAATACAAAATGCTTTGTTCCCTGTGGCTTGTCATGTAGTCATACTTTTTCTCATTTGTTGTTTTCTTTCTTTTTTTTTTAAATAAAGATTCTGTCAATCCATGTGATCATTTTTTGCTCTGTTTTTTTCCCAAATAATCACAAAAAGTACACTTAAAAACATTTTTCTTTGTAGGCTCTAAAATGAAGACCAGTGCAGCTCAAGGCATAATGTTTCTCTTACCATAGAACAAGAAAGTAGAGAAAATGAATTTGCTTTGCCCCCAAGGATTTTGCTGAGTCTTCTTTCTTTTAGACTTGATTAAAAAGTTACAAAGAAGCATCCTTTTACTATATAATATTCTAACTATTCATTTGTCATGAGCCAAGTAATTTCCAGAGAGATTTGTTTAATTTGGACTTAAATGCATCTTTTATTCATTCTTTCATTTAGCATACACCTTCTCTAGGTCAATTATTTTTCAAGATCCTGGACAGTTAGTGAATAAATAAACATTTAATACATGTCTACTGTACTAAGAACTGTATTAATTCTGAGGATATTAAAACAAGGAGGAAAAGATAGGCCCTGGCTTCAAGTTCTCACAACCCCATAAAGGAGATCTCAAGCAAAATTGATGTCTTATGTTACAGTACAAATAGAAAATGATTAAAAGAAGGAAGATATTGATATTAAGAGGGGCTAGGAAAAACTTCTTGTAAAAGTAAGGATTTGGGGTAAGACTTTAATGAAGTCAAGGAAGCCCATAGATAAATGAGAGCAGGGATATTCTATAGAAGAAAGCTAAAGAAAATTACCTAGAGCTGAGAAAAGGAATCATCTGTTATTGAAATAGCAAGGAGTACAGGGCCACAGGACAAAAGAGTATGGGAAAGATAAAGGTTGTAAAAAAAATAGTTTGTGACAACAGCAGGATTATAAAATGATTAATTCTGAGATATGTGTCTCTTTTCAACACTGAGGTGATTCAGGCCAGTTTCAGAAAGGAATATGGGGACTGAGTGTATATCACAACATATACACCTTTTTTTTTTGTTGTTGTTGTTTGCTTGTTTTTTTGTTTTCTTTCTCATTTTTTCCCTTTTTGATCCTATTTTTCTTGTGCAACATGATAATTATGTAAATATGTATAGAATAATTGCATGTTTAATATATATTGGATTATTTGCCACCTAGAGGAGGGGATGAGGGGAAAGGAAGGGAAAAAAATGGGAACATAAGATTTTGCAAAGATGAATGTTGAAAATTACCTATGCATCTGTTTTGAAAATAAACAGCTATAAAAAAAAAGAGACAAAAAGTTTGTGTGTGTGTGTGTGTGTGTGTGTGTGTGTGTCTTGGTGAGGGAGAGAGTTCTGTGATAAAGGGCTTTGGACACTGAACAATGGATTTTGCTTTTAATCCTAAAGGTAATAAGCAGACATTAGAGTTTTTTGGTTAGTAGGTGATGGGAGAGGGGGGCATCATGGACACAAAATTGTTATAACTTTTGCCTCAGTGCAATGAAACATACTCACCCTATCTTCATTTCCACTGTTCCTGTCCTCTGAGTCAGGAGATAGGCATCATTACTGAGTCAAAAATGATGTTTGGGATTCATATTTCACAATTTATTTTTAGTCCCCAGACTTGACCCTACAAGATTAGACAATCTGTTTCTTACATATGGTCACAAAATATTTTGATATTCTGTTCTATTACTATTAAAGTTATAGTTATAATTTGTTAGGAAATGAATGCTTACATTTTAGAGACTTAGTTTAAGATTATGATTCACTGTTACCTTTCCCACTAAATTACATTTTAGTTCTTTTGTTGTTTTAGTCATATGTAACACTTCACAATACCATTAGAGATTTTTTGGAGTAATTTGACATTTTTTCTCCAGCTCATTTTACAAATGAGGAACTGAAATAAACAGGATTAAGTGACTATATTTTGGGTCAGACTATTGTCTGAGGCCAGATTTGAACTCATGAGGCTTCCTGATTCCAGGCTTGGTACTATATCCATTGCATCACCTAGCTGTCCTGAAATATATTCTATTGTTGTGTAAAACTCAATCAATGAAGAATAAGGTTTTCCTTTAGCAAAAATCTTTTTGTGGTATTACAACAAAAGGAAAAGGGATTGTACATACCTTAATTGAATAGTAAATATTTCATCTTGTTTTTAGTATTTTGTTTCTTTTTGTTCTATTTTTCAGGTTTTTCCTTGAGATGAAATTGAGGAAGATAATCTTTATTTGTTATATTATATTTATCAATTTTTTCTGCTATATTATAGAATAGATTAAATTATTCTTTTCACTTACACATTTAAAATCTCTAAATAGCTCTGATTATGCTTAATTTTACATGAACTTTTCAATGGCATTTTCATATCCCCTGATATACACCCATTAAACCCTTCTTTGAAACAAAGAAAACATATTAAATAAATTGATAGATAAAAATGATGATATCTGGCAGTCTTTAATACATTCTCTACTCATAATCTCAACCTAGCTCAAATATCTTTCTTTGTGATGTTATTTCTCATTTTCCTGGCACTATCACTATTCACCTGTCCAGGATGCTACCCATGCCCAGCTACTAATGATGGGATTAGCCACCAAATGTTGGGTAGAGTGGGTGCCATTCCAAAATTGCTTTGGGGTTACAGTTTGATGTCGCAAGTGTCTCAAAATAATTTGTAGGCTTACACCTTCTCTAAATAAAGAGTCAAAGATTATATTACTTTCAGAGTGTGCTAAATCTGTTTGGGGTATTTAGCAAAGAAAAGGGGTTTTAGCAATTAAGAAGGAAAAAAAGAAAGCTCAATTCATAAAGAAATTTAGTGGGGATATACAATAGAAGTTGGTGTTTTGTAGGGAAATATAACTTCAGGAGTTAACATCATAATAGCTTTCTGATTGGATATAGTGAATGTGGAGTTATGATAATTTTGTCAATGCAAAGAATTTGGCTAAGAATTCAGTCAAGGATGGGTCTATAACAAAAAATCCACTTAAAGGAAACAAAAGACCTAATCAAAATTATGCTATCAATTTTCTTCCCTACTTACTTCAGGGAGAAGTTGGATTTCTAAGTTTTTAGATTGTTTATAATTTAAGCTTTCTGTCAGTACCCCTCCTAGCTACCAAGAACCTTATTACAAAAATCTTATTCTTTCATGTAATATATGTATAAAATTGTTTATTTAGTGTGATATGCATCTTATAGAAGTCTGATATACCCCATGTCGATTGTCATCAATTTTATTTATAATCTTTGAATATGTTTACAAAAATAATTATGCATCCCAACAGATATAAGATACATAGGATCAGTGGCAATATCACTTTTATTCTCCAAACTAAGGAAAGTTTCATGGCTCAAAGAAATAACACACGTGTTATTTGGTGGCTGGTTGGTAAACCAGTTTTCTCCTGAGAGGAATGATTAATTTAATAAAAAGGGTTTGTCATCATAACTTATTTGAGTTCAGCTCTGTTTTACTGGTATTTTTGTTTAAATTAAAGAAATCATTGTCCATTTTTCATTTTTGATTCTTTGTTTACTTCATATAGATGTCTTTTTTGAAAACTCCTCATATTTATCTTTATTATAGTGAAATCATATTTCTGGCCATTCCTCAAATGATGGACACTAGCTCAAGCTGTCTATTTTTCAATTTAGTTCAATTTAAGAAACATTTATTAAACATTTACTATGTGTCATGAATGGTGCTAAAAACTGAAGAATATAATTGAGAAAAAGAAAGATGGTAACTGGATTTCCAATCTAATGAAGAAAACGCAAAAAGAAGCTGGAAAGATAACCAGAGGGGACTTCTTGAGAGGGCATTATGTTTCCTTGTTTTGAAACCATGCAGAGTTGTTGATGGAAAAGGAAAATTATTTGGAATATTCTGAGTACTGTATAAATGAAGATTTGGGGAGGAGTTTACTCTCTAATCCTACAATCAGAAAGGAGGGACAACAGAAGAAGTTAAGATTTTGAGTTAAAAACAATTACAACAGCAATAACAACAACAATCAATTACTCAAAAACAAACAGTTCATATGTGTGGTGATATTTCTTTCAGCTGCACAGTTTATCAGCTTACCTTGGAAGAAGACATTGTTCCTTAGAGCAGAAGAAGAATAGAACTTCTGATAGAAAAGTTTGTTTTTATTACTACTAGTACTATTATGTTTATTTAGGTTTTATGGTATCTTTTCTTTTCTTCTCAATGACCCACTAGACTGCCAATATTGATTTTATTATATTAAGACATTTATGAATAAATCTTAATTATTAAATAATTCCAATACCTTTCCAGAGTAGTTTTACTGCTTCTTAACTTCATCAACAGAATAGCAGTCCGACTATTTAACTGTAGCACTTGTAGCACTGTTTCTACATTTTATATTTTTTAAATGAATGTTAATATCTGAGAGTTTTACAGATTTTTCTGTATTTAGTATCCAACTTACATTTCTGTTTCTGAAATTAATTCACTCATATTCTCAGACCATTTAATATTGGGGAAATCACTGTTAAATATTTATTTCATTTCTTTATCTAGTTTAGATTTCAGAGGTTGTGATAGTTCTTTTTACTCTATAATGATTTTACTGTGTTACCATTTAAGAACCTTTACTATTTTTTGCTTGTTCTTCTTACTCTACCATGATTTTACTGTGTTACCATATTCTTTGCTTTTGAAGATTACAAAACATTTCTGGAGAGAAAAAAAAAACATTTTGGAACCTTTGTTTTAATCAAAAGTGCCATACATGCGCATGATATATTTGTTTAGGAATGAGTGCATACGTAAAATAAACTCTTTACACATGAATATTTATTCACATATATCTACACACATAAAATTTTTTACATGTATAGTTGTGTGTGAATAAATATTTGTATATATTTGTACATATCACTTTATAGAAATGTGTATATAATTCATATATGTGCAGGTATATGTATCTAAGCATGCACATGTGTTAACCATGTAAGATGTATGCATGCATGTGTGATAAATATATGTATATGTATATTGCTCTATCAAAATGTTCATAAATTAATCTTAACTATTAAATAATTATTTATGTATGTACTCATTCATATACTTATATGCATACACATGCAGACAAATTTACATGCACACACAACCACATATACATATATACATATATAACAACTAGGCATTATGTGACGACTGTGCTAGCACCCAAGATACCTCAGAATCAGCTGGAGACAGGATAAGCAAAAGTCCTTAGTCTTTATTCTTGGTCTTTATACACAGGATTGAACAGGATGGAAGCAGAATCTCTGCAACCACCTTCTCCCTCGTCTACTGCCAAAGTGACCATTGCTAGTCTTACTCAACCCCCTAGTCCCTCCTACAATCCTCTGTATACACCAATCATTGAGCTAGTACAGGATAGTGGGAAAGACCATTTTCCAAGCATATGCCCATAGAGTATTGTCCAATCAGTACTTAGCCCTAAGTGCTTGAACCAACCTCAGTGCAATGACTCAAGAGTTTCAGCCCTCTAAATCTCCAACTTTCTTTTGTTTAGAACACTGAATTCTCAGGGAGGTGAGAGCCCCGAAAAGGATGTGATCACACCATTCCTGACTTCTAAGGAAAGGAGGTGAAAACATGAAAACACCAAAAAGGAGGTGATCACGACCCCCCTGACTTCTCAGGAAGGGAGGTGAAAGCACTAAAATGGAGATGATCACGCCCTCCCTGACATCTCAGGAAGGGAGATGAAAAGCACCAAAGGGAAGTGGGGATTGCTACTGGGTTTCTGGGCTGAGAGGTCTTATTAGAAACAGGTATGCACAAACCCATCAGCATGGGAGGTATTACACAAGTACATAGCAATAATGCACAGGCTATTAGTGATGACTCTCCCCACAACCAATGCAGGCTCAATGTGGTGCAACAAATGTGAATTGTATATGCACATAGTGATATAACAAATAATGTAAATCAATATGGCATTATCAGAGATTTCCAGAAGTCCTAGAAGGAGGATATGAAAACAACAGTCACACATACACTTTTCTCAGCAGCCAAGAAATAGTCTAAAACCAATCTATTGTCCATTGCTTCATGTGTCAGGGAATCCAATGATCCCCACAAGGTTTCGAAGTCCTGCAACAGTCTTTTTATGTGTTGGGGAATCAAATGATCCCTGCAATTTTTTGAAGTCATGCAACAGTCTTTTTATATGTTAGGAAATCCAATGATTCCAGCAGATTTTGAAGTCCTGCAACAGTCTTATCATTTCTCAAAAAATTCAATGATTCCTGAGGGTTTTGAAGTCTAACAATTTTTGATGACCTTGAGTCAAACACCATAACTGCCATGCTCATTCAGTAATGGGCACAGTAAGCAATAGAACCACCGGATGTTTTTTGGGTCTTGTCCTTCATTTCAATGGTCTGCTCCATCTCTCTCCAATGGAAAAGGCGAATAAGGGTTGTTGGCACCCATCTGATTCCTTCTTCACCTGTGAAGATACAAGCAAACCCTCTCCCCCAAGCAATTAACCTATCTGGTTTCTTCTATTCACCACTTTCTGGATCTCTCCACATCACCTGATGATTATCTAAAGATAGTGGAGCTGCTCACACTGGACACTGCCCTTCTGGTGGGTTATAAAACCTGTCTGCCAGAGCCAGTGCATCTTTGTCGAAAATCAAGAAATTAATAGTATAAAGAGCTAGATTTAGAAGTTCTCTAAGGTTACCTCTGGCTCCCCTTTTCTTTTGTTTTTGGAGGAGCATCTTAATGTCTCTGTTTCTTCTCTCTACTATGGCCTGTCCTTGAGGATTAAAGTGTATGCCAGTGGTGTGTAAAAATCTTATATTGTTCACAAAAGTGTGCAAAATATTTAGAAGTATATGCAGATTCATTTCTCTGTTCTTAAGGAAATTTATGGCACACTCATAATTACAGATGCTTGTATAAGGAATTCGGAGACCACTTAGGCTGTTTCTTTTGCTGCTGGTTTTGCAAAAGTGAATTCTGAAAAAGTGTCTACCACAACATGGATAAAAGACAGACGACCAAAAGATTTATAATGGGTCATATCCATTTGCCAGATTTCATTGGGTCTCAAACCACGAGGGTTCTTCCCTGGAGGCAGTGTAGGAGCATGGAAAGGAAGGGAACCTTTACAGGCTTTTACTATGCTCCTTGCTTCCTCTCTTATTATTCCAAATTGTAAACGTAAAGCTTGAGCAACCTGATGATATTAAAAATGAGATTCTTGGGCTTCTTGAATTAAAGGAGTATTGTCCAGCATAGTTAGAAGGCTATCTGCCTTTGAATTACCATATAAAATAGGACCTGGAAGTCCACTATGAGAGTGGACATGCAAGATATAAATCTTACCTGGATGCTTTCTCAGTTGCTCTTGAAGTTCCTTAAAGAGCTGATATATATTAGAGGTTACAAATTTTATTTGGGCTCTGGCAATTCTTTGTATCACACTTACTGAATAGGCCAAATCAGATATTATATTTACATCTCCTGGATAATAAATAAGAGCTAGAATAATTGCATACAATTCATTCTACTAAGTGGACTGAAAAGGAGTTCTGATTACTTTCTTTATAGTTAAGTCACAAGAGTATACAGCACAAATATTATGTTTGGATGCATCTGTAAAGATAGTTTGTCCTTTAAGAGGAATTTTAGAAACTTTCTCTTCAAGAATCCATTTCCAATTATATAATAGTCTGGTTATCTTTAATGGAGATCCATGTGTAAAATTTGGAGCCATAGCTAATAAAATTTTCCACTCTGGGATGATTTCACAGCATACATTCATTTGTGCATTAGTATAAAAGGTGTATATCTTGTAATCTGTTATCCCAGATTATTGTACTGATCGCTTAATGGCCTTTAATAAAATTCTAGCCACAAGCACTGGGTAAGGAGTAAGACTTTTTTCTGGTTGTGCTGGGAGGTTCACTCATTCTATCACACTGTCTCCTTGATGAAGGACTGTTGTGGGTGTTTCTTTTTAGCAAAAAAAAAAAAATGATATTTCCAAGGATTTTTGAATGACGCTTTCAACCACATTGGATAAAGCCAGTTCAACTTCTCTCAAAATCTCTTGACTTCTTTTATAAGCTAGCATGGTGAGTTTAAAGCACTGTCTCCCCTTAAAATGTCATATAATGGTTGTAATTGATAGGTAGTCAAGTCTAACACTGGACTCATCCATTGGATATCTCCTATCAATTTCTGAAAGTCATTTAAGGTGTTTAGCTTCTCTGTTCTTAAGGAAAGTTTTTTTGTATTGTGAGCACCTTAGGATATACTTCAGATCCTAAATATTGAAAAGGAGCATGTCTTCGAATTTTTTCTGGAGTTATATGCAATTTGTAGTATCTTTGTGTTTCCATGGTTTTTTGTAGACATGCTTCTAACATTTGTTCCTCAGGTGTACATCCCAATATATCATCCATGTAATGTAATAACACTACTTTTGGAAATGCTTTTCTTACTGGAGTAAGAACAGCAGCAACATACATTTGACACATAGTAGGCCTGTTTTTCATTCCCTGTGGCAAAACTGTCCACTCATATCTTTTATAAGGCTCAGCTAAGTTAACGCTGGACACTGAAAAGGCAAATCTTTTCATATCCTCTTTAACTAGAGGGATAAAATAGAAACAATTCTTAATATCTATAACCTGAAGAGGCCATTCTCTAGGTAATAGAGTAGGAGATGGAAGCCCAGGCTGAAGAGTTCCCATAGTTTCCATCTGTTCATTCACCTTTTTTAAATCAATCAACATCCTCCATTTTCCAGATTTCTTTCTTACAACAAATACTGGAGAATTCCAAGGACTTAGAGAAGGTTGTAAGTGTCCCTGGTCAAGTTGCTCCTGTACTATATCTAATAAGGCCTGAATTTTATTGCTACCTAAGTGCCACTGTTCTATCTACACTGGGTTATCAGTTTTCCATTGGATAGGAACAGGTGAAAGTGTTAGCAGGCCTTCAACAGCAGCCCTGCCTAAAAAAGTGAAGTACACATTTGTAATCCTAATTGTTTTAAAATATCTCTTCCCCACAGATTGATGGGGATTTTTTCAACTATAAAAGGAGTAAAAACTCCCATTTTGCCTTCAAAAGTCCATCTCATAGGGGCAAAACTAACTTCAGCTGCTATTGATCTTTCTACTCTAGACATGCAGGTGTCTGCTTTAATCTTTGGCCAGTGACTGGGCCAATTGGCACCTCTAATAACAGTACGATCTGCACCTGTGTCTATCAATCCTTCTAATGGTAGGCCATTTATATAGATCGTGAGCATAGGTTGGTCAGCTGTTACAGCTGCTGTCCAGTCTATTCCTGGACTTTGTTGCTTGGAGTCAGAATCTGGGCGACTATCACCAAATTGCTTATTAAAAGTCTATATCAGTAAACCTGATGCTTTGACTTCTCCTGGGTGATAACTCACACATTGTCTATCTATATTAGTAACTGGGATGTTGTCTACACATTCCCCAGTTTCCCACATCAGTGTGTGTTTGGACACAGTTTTGTACATACTCTCAGGAGGTGAAATGGTGAAACCTACTGTGCCTGGAGGCAAGGGATCTATAGGCTGGAGAGGAACAGATTTCATCTCTCCAGGGGATATCTCAGTTGTCCCAGTTGGATATAACTCTATTCTCCCCAATTGTAATTTCTTTCTCCCATCAGGTTGCTTTCTGGCTGGTTGGTCATGTCTGGGTAATGAACTTCTAGGCACTCTCTGGGTGGAGCATTGGCTACCATCATATCCCAAGTATTTTTTGCCTTGGAACCTGAGGCTGGACCTCTCATCCCATTTCCTTGAATCAGTCTATATTCTGATGCCCAATGGAAGCCTCTGTTGCATTTTGGACATGGGGTATAGGTTCTTGTTCTCCCACCTTGTGTCTATGCCAACATTGAGCTTTCAGATGCCCTACTTTGCCACATTGAAAGCATTGACGAGTTTCTTTGAAGTCCCTTGCCAGAAGGGACCCTGTCTTCCTATGTTTGGATTTTGGGAAGTCTGCATCATAGCCTGGCTATAAAAAGGATTTGTGCCCTCTATATCACAAGGAACATCCTTCCGTAGGCCTAGTGTAATTCTTCTACAAACCGCATTAGCATTTTCTTTAGCAAGTTGCCTTATCATAATGTCTGTTACTGCATTTTCTCCATTAGTCCGTACAATAGCTGTCTGCAGACGCCCCACATAATCAGCAAATGGTTCATTTGGCCCTTGTGTTATTTTTGTGAAGGCTTCACCCTTATTATTTTTATTGGGGAGCGAAGTCCATGCTTTGATGCAGCAGCAGCAATTTGCCCATAAACTGCTAAAGGATAATTAATCTATACTGTAATATCTGCATAGGAACCTACACCTGTTAGTTGGTCACAGGTGATTGAAGTATTAACTCCACTGTGACTCTTTTGTTGGGCTTGTATCCTACAGAGCTCACTATATTCAGAAAGCCACAAGTTTTGCCCAGGTTCTAAGCATACCCTTGCTATAGATTTTCAGTCTCTAGGGGTTAAAATTTCATAAGCCAAATTCTGTAATAACATCTTAAGATAAGCTGATATAAAGATAAGCTTTATCAAGATAAGCTTGATAAAGAGTACAAGGCTTTTTCAGGTCTTAGAGAATTTCTATATCAAAAAGAGTGTATCTTCTACTTCCTTAACCGAAGAATCATACTGTTCAATCACAGGATACATCTCCAGTTGCAAAGCACCTAAATCCTGCCCTTCTTCAGTAGCTTTAAGTACTGCCTTTTGCCATCTAGTCATAAGAGGGGGTGATTTTTTGGGGGAAGGTGCTGGTGGTGTCACAGCCCCTCTCACTACTCCTCCCTCCTCCATCCAGGAAGGTGAAGTTGATGGGGGCGTGTCAAAAACCAGTTCAGGTTTAGGTGGGGTTGAAGCTACTTTGTGAGAGCCAGAATGACCACACCCTTCACCTCACTCTTCACCACGCCTTTCATCCTCACTTAACTCCCTATGCCCTCCAGTGAAATCACTTTTAATCCCTTCTTTGTCCTCCTCATTTTCCTCACACTTCCTCATCTGGGCATTCTTGGAATTTTTCTTTTGTCTGTAACTTGCAGGATTCTTTAAGGCCAATTGTATTATGTTGTATGTATAGAATGTTTCCTTGGGAATTGAATGAGAATTTTTTTTTTATATTTTATTTTATTTAATTTAATAATAACTTCATATTGACAGAATCCATGCCAGGGTAATTTTTTTACAACATTATCCCCTGCACTCATTTCTGTTCCGATTTTCCCCCTCCCTCCCTCCATCCCCTCCCCTAGATGGCAAGCAGTCCTATATATGTTAGATATGTTACAGTATATCCTAGATACAATATATGTTTGCAGAACTGAACAGTTCTCTTGTTGCACAGGGAGAATTGGATTTAGAAGGTAAAAATAACCCAGGAAGAAAAACAAAAATGCAGATAGTTCACATTCATTTCCTAGTGTTTTCTTTGGGTGTAGCTGCTTCTGTCCATCATTTATCAATTGAAACTGAGTTAGGTCTCTTTGTCAAAGAAATCCACTTCCATCAGAATACATCCTCATACAATATCGTTGTCGAAGTGTATAATGATCTCCTGGTTCTGATCATTTCACTTAGCATCAGTTCATGTAAGTCTCGCCAGTCCTCTCTGTATTCATCCTCCTGGTCATTTCTTACAGAACAATAATATTCCATAACATTCATATACCACAATTTACCCAGCCATTCTCCAATTGATGGGCATCCATTCATTTTCCAGTTTCTAGCCACTACAAATAGGGCTGCCACAAACATTTTGGCACATACAGGTCCCTTTCCCTTCTTTAGTATTTCTTTGGGATATAAGCCCAATAGAAACACTGCTGGATCAATGGGTATGCACAACTTGATAACTTTTTGGGCATAATTCCAGATTGCTCTCCAGAATAGTTGGATTCGTTCACAACTCCACCAACAATGCATCAGTGTCCCAGTTTTCCCACATCCCCTCCAACATTCATCATTATTTTTTCCTGTCATCTTAGCCAATCTGACAGGTATGTAGTGATATCTCAGAGTGGTGTTAATTTGCATTTCTCTGATCAATAATGATTTGGAACACTCTTTCATATGATTGGTAATAGTTTCAGTTTCATCATCTGAAAATTGTCTGTTCATATCCTTTGACCATTTATGAATTGGAGAATGGCTTGATTTCTTATAAATTTGAGTCAATTTTCTATATATTTTGGAAATGAGGCCTTTATCAGAACCTTTAACTGTGAAGATGTTTTCCTAGTTTGTTGCTTCTCTTCTAATTTTGTTTGCATTAGTTTTGTTTGTTCAAAGGCTTTTTAATTTGATGCAATCAAAATTTTCTATTTTATGATCAGTAATGGTCTCTAGTTCATCTTTGGTCACAAATTTCTTTCTCCTCCACAAGTCTGAGAGATAAACTATCCTATGTTCCTCTAATTTTTTCATAATCTCGTTCTTTATGCCTAGGTCATGGACCCATTTTGATCTTATCTTGGTAATGGTGTTAAGTGTGGGTCCATGCCTAGTTTCTGTCATACTAATTTCCAGTTATCCCAGCAATTTTTGTCAAACAGTAAGTTCTTATCACAAAAGTTGGGGTCTCTTGGTTTGTCAAACACTAGATTGCTATACTTGACTATTCTGTCTTGTGAACCTAACCTTTTCCACTGATCAACTAATCTATTTCTTAGCCAATACCAAATGGTTTTGGTGACTGCTGCTTTATAATATAATTTTAGATCAGGTATAGCTAGGCCACCTTCATTTGATTTTTTTTTTCATTAATTCCCTTGAGATTCTCGACTTTTTATTGTTCCATATGAATTTTGTTGTTATTTTTTCTAGATCATTAAAATATTTTTTTGGAAGTCTGATTGGTTTGAATGAGAATTTTTTATCATTGAAGTATTTGCATAATTATTGTCCTACTAGTTTCCAATTATCTAGCCCTATCTCCTCTTCCTTTAAGAACCTAGGGGACATGTGTTCTAATGTACGCAGGAGTCTAGTGATCTGCAACCAAGTTATAATTAACCTTGTCCCTTGATCAGCTTAAGTATTCTCTCTATGGTGCTCCCTTGGGGCGGGGTTGGATGTAGGGCTGGGGCTGGGGCTAGGGGACAATCTTTTCCCAATATCTACCCCATTTCAGCTAGAAAAGGAACTAGTTTAGCCCTTAACAAAGTTAAGTTCCCTGTATGTGTACTTAAATATTCTCACCCTGATCACTGTAGACTTCTTCAGTGAAGTTAGGATCCTCAAGCTCCATACTCGGTTGCCAAATGTTACGACCATGCTAGCACCCAGGACATCCCAGAATCAGGATAAGCAAAAGTCCTTAGTCTTTATTCTTGGTCTTTAGATGCAGGATTAAACAGGATGAAAGCAGAATCTCCCTGTCTATGGCCAAAGTGACTCTGGCTAGTCTTACTTCACCCCCTAGTCCCTCTTATAATCCTATATACATCAGTCATTGAGCCAGCACAGGATAGTGTGAAGGACCATTCCCTAAGCACATGCCCAGAGAGTATTGTCCAATCAGTAATTAACCCTAAGTGCTTGAACAGACCTCAGTGCAATGACTCAAGAGTTTCAGCCCTCTACAGCTTTAGGTCTTTTGTTTAGAGACAGGATCAGTTACATCTGCTTCTTAGGTGTCTAAGGGATAAAGATTTGGTGAGCGATATATCTCTCTTATATACCATCAATAGCTCAAACTCCCAGAGTTTGTATTCACTCTCATTGCTGCTATTAGTCCTTTACGTTATTCCTATGTGAATATGGTCACATTTGCCAGAGAATTTATCAATAATTTCTAGGCATTTTAGATTTATACTTTATATTATTCCATTTTAAACTATTTTTACATAGTTCAACATTGTTCTAAATAAGCTGCTGTGGAATGCCATCTGACTTCATAGCTGTTCAAAATCTTTTATTTTTTCTTTGATTTTGAAGAACAAAATTTGTCAATTTCTTTGTCATTGTGTTATATCTGACATTTTCCTATGATTGTGACTTCTTGATATAATCAATAAATACTTTGCTCTCAGATTCCTTAGCAGTATCTAATAGGTATAAGGTGATATCTCAAAATTGTTTTAACTTACCTTTCTCTAATCAGTAATTATTTACAGAATTTTTATATGACTCAAAATATCTTTGATATCTTCTTATGAAAACTACCTATTCATATACTTTGAGCACTGATCAATTTAGGAATAGCTCTTATTTTTATAAATTTGCCTTAGTCCATTATGTATTTTGATAAATGGAGCCTTTATCAAAGAAACTTGTTAGGATTTATTTTACTATTACTTCATTGTTTATGATATCTTTTAACAAAATATAGTTTCCCTGATTTAGCTCTTTCAATGAGATCTATTGTTTTATTTTATTTTTGTTGTTGAGATCATGATTGCTAAATCATGTTAAAGCATATGTCCACATACCTTTTCACATATGTACATCTATAACATATGCACATACATGTATATTTACATAAACATTTCTAAAAGATAAAAGATATATAATAGGCAGCTATATATCTATTAGATATTGTGTGCCACCCAGCCATATTTCTCTGCACTATAAAAACTTTTCCTTGCACACTTAATTTTTTTGAGGAAAAATATGTCCTATTGCACTTCTCTTTTTCTTACCCCTACATTATTTTTTTGGAGATTGTTCCAACACAATCATCTCATATCTATGCCCTGTGTCTATCCAGATTCCATTTAATTATCCTAATTATGATCACATTCTTAGGAGTTACAAGGATCATCTTCCCACATAAGAATGTGAAGTTTCACTTTATTGAATTCCTTATGATTATTTTTCCATTTTTTTTTAGTTTCTTCTTTTGAATTTTGTGTTTGAATGTCAAATTTTCTATTCAGCTCTGATATTTTTATCAGAAATGTTCAAAATTTTTATATTTCATTAAATAATAATTTTTCCTTGCAAGATTATACTCAGTTTTGCTGGATAGATGCTTCTTGGTTGCAGTGCTAGATCCTTTTCTCTCTGGAATAATGTATTCCAAGATCTCTATGACTTTAGTCTGGTAGGTGCTAAATCATTATACTCCCAAATGTAGATACATGATATTGGAATGGTCTCTTTCTGGCTACTTGCAAGATTTTCTCCTTGACTTAATAATTATGGAATTTGACTATAATATTTTTGCAGTTTTCATTTTTACTTCTGTTTTTCAATATGAACTCTAGATTCTTTAAATTTATATTTTACTTTCTGGATCTAAGACAATGAGAGTAGTTTTCCTTTATAATTTCTTGCAATATAAATATAATCTCTCTACATGTTTTTATCACTGTTTTCAGATATTCCAGTCATTTTAAGATTGTCACACACACACACACACACACACACACACACACACACACACACATACAAATACACACACTTTTTCTAGTAAAGTTATTTTTTCAAATAAAATATTCACATCATTCTATTTTTTCATTATTTTTTTTTTATTTTTTCTTTAGGTTTTGAGAATTCATTGGCTTATGCTTGCCCAGTTCTAATTTTTAAGGAATTATTTTCTTCTGTGAAATTTTGTATATATTTTTTTTCCAATTAACATATTTTTCTTTAAGAGGAGTTGTTTTTTTTTTTTTTTTTTCTGTGAAGTTTTATGTCTCTTTTATTATCAGGCAAATTCTGTATATTAAGGTCACATTTTTTTTTTCATCTTTTGGTGCCTCTTTTGCCAAGCTGTTAATTCTTTGGTAAAACATTTCATGTATTATTTCATTTCTTTTCCCAAATTTTCCTTTTATACTCATCACTTTTTAAAAATTCTTCTACGAATTCTTCCTGGCCTTAGGTTTAATTGAAAATTTTACTTGAGGCTTTTCTTTTAGCTATTTTCATATTATTGTTTTCTTTTATTTTTATATCTTGATCTTTCCTGAAACTTTTTTATAGTAAAGTTCTTATTCTCTTATTTATTTATTTTTATTTTTTGCTCATTTTCCAGTTCTGTTTATTCACTTTGAACTTCATGGTAAAGTTGAATTGTACTCACCTAGTGATGGGGAGGCACTGGGCCAAGCTTCAGACTTTTCTGTGCTACTGTTTTCAGACTATCATTGACTGGTCAGCTAGTTTCTATTGTTTCCAAGTTTATGTTATCCTGGGAAAGGTGTGGTCATTGCTTCTCCTGGTCTGTTTTCTGGACTTTAGAAGAAAGGTCTCAAGCTCCCATGGAGCTACAACAACTAGTGCTTTTCTTGGTCCTGAAAATTTGATGGTGACCTCTCTTGTTTTGTGACTTATTCATAAGCTTTCTTCTATAATATGGAACTGAAATCTAGAATTTCTTATGTTTAATAGAAATGCTAATTATCACTATCCACACCTAGAACCAGAAAAAGGTCCCTTATAATCTCTTTCTGACCAATTGTCTGACACCAATACTGCCTCTGGTCTGAGACAGCTGCAGCTGCTGTTGCTCCTTCTGTTAGTTATCTTCAAGGGTTGTCAATGTCATTTTTATTTTATTTGGGGCCTGTGATTAACCTGATGTTAAAGATTTCTCTTGCGGAACTTAAAAGTTTTCCTAGGCTGGAAAAGTCTTCCTTTGACCTTTTGTTCTTTCTAACACTATTTTTTTTTTAAATTTTTATTTAATAATTACTTCATATTGACAGAATCCATGCCAGGGTAATTTTTTTTTTTACAACATTATCCTTTGCACTCGTTTCTGTTCCAATTTTTTTCCCCTCCCTCCCTCCACCCCCTCCCCTAAATGGCAAGCAGTCCTTTATATGTTGGATATGTTGCAGTATATCCTAGATACAATATATGTTTGCAGAACCGAACAGTTCTCTTGTTGCACAGGGAGAATTGGATTCGGAAGGTATAAATAACCTGGGAAGAAAAACAAAAATGCAGATAGTTCACATTCGTTTCCCAGTGTTCTTTCTTTGGGTGTAGCTGCTTCTATCCGTCATTTATCAATTGAAACTCAGTTAGTCTCTTTGTCAAAGAAATCCACTTCCATCAAAATATGTCCTCATACAATATCGTTGTCGAAGTGTATAATGATCTCCTGGTTCTGATCATTTCACTTAGCATCAGTTCATGTAAGTCTTGCCAGTCCTCTCTGTATTCATCCTGCTGGTCATTTCTTACAGAACAATAATATTCCATAACATTCATATAACCACAATTTACCCAGCCATTCTCCAATTGATGGGCATCCATTCATTTTCCAGTTTCTAGCCACTACAAATAGGGCTGCTACAAACATTTTGGCCCATACAGGTCCCTTTCCCTTCTCTAGTATTTCCTTGGGATATAAGCCCAATAGAAACACTGCTGGATCAAAGGGTATGCACAATTTGATAATTTTTTGGGCATAATTCCAGATTGCTCTCCAGAATGGTTGGATTCGTTCAAAACTCCACCAACAATGCATTAGTAACACTCTAAAATTTGATGTGAAGTGTCCTCTCAAAGTTCTTTGGAAGGGAATGCTGGGAGAATTCAGCTGAATTATAGCCTGAACTTTAACAGTTCCCTCCCCTGCATCCAGTCATTCTCAAATGGTCTCTCTCTACTCTATTTTACAGATAAGTTGCTTGTGATAGTAGATAGCCAATGTGTCCTTCCATATTTTCTTTTTTTTTTTTTTTGATTTCTCATTGAATTTATGACTTTTTAAATTCTTTTTTTCCTTCAGATTATTGATAAATTGCTAATGTTTCTAATGTATTTTATTAAAACCTCATGGTTTTCAATTAATATTTTTAAAATAATAATTACAGTTTTGTATACATGTTATTATTAGTAGTAGTAGGAATAAAAGTTATTAAATATTATTTTTCTTCTAAAATTTTTTCTTGAAACTCATCTCATAGTAATTCTTAATTTTCCATTAAGGTTTCCTATTTTAAATATTTTTGAGGGACAGTTAGCTGGTGCATTGGAAAGAGCACCTCCTATTGAGTCAGGAGGATCTGAATTAAAATCAAGCTTCAGATAAAAGCTTTCTTTCTGTTTGACCTTGGGAAAGTCACAATTACCTTACAGAAAAAAAATGCTGTTGATAATTTCAGCAGCCCCTCAGTTCTTGAGTTCTCCCACCTTTGTACATCTACTTACTTACTTGCTGATAGAGGACTCAGATCTAATTTTGTAGTATAGAAATAATGCAGTTGTTCTTTATCAGTATGAAGGTCTAGGTAATTATTCCACATTCAATTTTGTAATTAGTTCCAAGCTTTCTTTGTTTCATCAGCCAATCTTTTGAGAGAAGAGCTTCCCCAAAGAGATTGAAGTTTGAGGTCTAGGATAGAAATGGAACTGGGAAATCAATAATATCAATGTACTCTGAGATAGTCAAAATCAATGGACATGCTACATTCATTTACTTTGAATTATCATTGACCCACTAAGTGCAATATTCATCAATCAAAAGCAACAACAACACCAATAAGCTAAAGTTGTAGAAATGTAGAGAGCTGTTAGAATACTTACAAAGTGTTAACTCATTAGAGTTGATAGAAGCAATGCTTATGTAATTGGTTCACACATTAGAGCTCACACCTTTAAGAGAGTTTACACATTAGAGCTCATACATTAGAGTTCACAAGTCCGGGAGATTCACAAGTTACACCTCCCATAATCCCACTCTTGGAGGAGGAATCAATATTTGAGTTTATACCTCTAAAAGAGCATGAAAGGAGCTGAGTCAGTGGAGTCAGTCAGTGGAGAAAAGGAGAACCAAGATTTAGAGAAAGCTGGAGGCTGAAGCTGGCAGATACAAAGGCCTCACAACAAGAGCTCTTGGAACCAAGGAAAGCTTACTGGGCTATTTTGGAAGAGACAATAAAAGATTGGATTTTAACTCCTGGCTGTATTTGAGATGATTATTACTTTGAACTGAAACTAAGGCTGCCTCCAGAAGCCCCCCGAGAAACCTGCTCCCAGAGAAGCATCATATTATACAAAAGAAGAAAACACTACAAAGGGCAAAACATGAGATTCATAATTAAGACTTTGTCTTTTTATTTTCAGGTTTCTACAGTCTTTGCTTTGCTGGAACTTTCTTTATCTTCTCTATTTTGATTGTTTTTCTTCTGCTACCTTTAATATGCTTCTTATTGATCCTAAAAGAAGGAGAAGAAAACTGACTTCCATCAACATTTTTCACATGCTAATATTTACAGAAGGGCAATGGATTATGGTATGAATTTCACTACTTCTGCAGGTTTTAGACAGACACATTATTGTTGTAGACTCTATACTTTTGTGGTGGGAATATTAGACCTAGACACTCTGATTTTAGATACCTATCCTCTTAAGACAAATAGAAAACATAATTTTCAATTAATCAACAACTATTTTCTCAGTATTTAGTTTGGGGAGGGGGGGCAGATTTAAGAGGGTAGAGTAAACAGGAACTCACCTGATCTCTCCTTCAAATACCTTTAAACAGTGACTTTAAACATATTTTAGAGCATAAGAACCAACAAAAAGACAGAATGAAACACTTTTTCCAGCTGAAGAAGACATACGAATTCAGCAGGAAAGATCTGTTACACCAGGATTGGAGAGCACCACAGTCTTGGTCCAGGACACACCAATGCAACCTTGACCCCAGCAAACCAGAAGCAGACTTGGAGCCTCAAATCAGCAGCAGCAGCACTGACAGTGTCCAGACTTCTTAGCCCATCGATATCAAAGACAACTTTGAAAATGAGCAGGAAAGGTTTTTCTCACTACAGTGAGAATCATTAGAGATTCAGTTCTTGGGAGCCACTGAATATGGCAGTGGCAGCAGGAAGCAACAGCAGCAGCAGCTTCTCAGGCCACAGGATAAGGGATTAAAATAGCTGGTCAGAAGGGCATCTCTTTGCAGCAGGGCTCTATGGCTTTGCCTGTATTCAGATACAGGATGCAGTCTTGACTCATAATTACAGAGGAGGAGTACTCGTACACTAGAACGTATAGCCACAATGGAGTAGGGAACTTCATCACAATTATAGTGCTAAAAAGAGTGCTTGCAATAAGTTCTGGACTAAAACCAGAAGCCAGGAGAGCAGTACAAACACTAGTCCTTGGATCATACAACCTTGAAAGAAGTGAAAACTTACAGCAATCTAAAAGAAATTACTTCATAAATTTACTTCATAAAACCCAGGAAGCTTGGGACAGTGCATCCTCTACCTTGGAAATAGATTTGTACTTTAACAGAGTTAAGGATGAGTAATAGATTGGGGAAATAGACAAATACCAAAACAAAACAAAAAACATAAGGATTCCGAACATAGAAAGTTGACAAGGTGACAAGGAAGGTGGCAAGGAAAAGCAAAACTCAGAAAAAGGTAACAAAGTTGAATACCCTATATCTAAAGTCTCCAAAAGATAAGAATTTGTCTCAGACCATGGAAGAGATTAAAAGGGATTTTAAAATCAAGTAAGAAAAGTAGAGGAAAATTTAAGTAGTGAATGAAAATGATGTAAAAGGAAGTATAAAAAGCTAGTAAGGAGAAAAATGCCTTAAAAAGCACAATTGACCATGGAGATAAAAAAGCTGAGGAAAATAATTCTTTAAAAATTAGAATGGAGGGACAGCTAGTTGATATAGTGGATAGAGGACCAGTCATGAAGTCAGGAGGACCTGAGTTCAAATCTGGTCTCAGACACTTAACATTTCCTGGATCTGTGATCCTGGGCAAATCACATGACCCCAATGCTTCAGTAGGAAAAAAAAAAGCAAATGAGAGCTAATGGGGGGTGGGGGGGACTTAACCTGTAAAATAGATTTGGAGATATTTTTTTAAAAAAGAATCTACACATCATCTTTTAAGAATGATCAAGGAAAACTGTCCTGATAGTCTGGAACCAAAGGGTAAAATAAAAGCTGAGAGAATGCACAAATCATTTCCTAAAAGATTCCAAAATAACCCCCCCAGGAATATTGTAGTCAAATTCTGGGACTCTAAGGTTAGGGAGAATATATTGCTACTATCCAGAAAACAAACAAACAAACAAAAAACAAAACAAAAAAACAATTCAGGTATAATGCAATCACAATCAGAATAACACAAGATTTGCCAGCTTCTACAATAAAGAATCTGAGGGCTTGAAATATAATATGCCAGAGAGCAAAGGAACTAGGATTATTATCTAGACTTAATCTGTTCAGAAAAACTGAATACAATCCCTCAGGTGAAGCATTCAATATGAAAAGATCAGAAATGAATAGAAAATGTAACTGTCAAATACAGATCAAATACAGATCTTAGGAGAAACATAAAATGGTGATCAACAAAGGGAAATTATAAGGGACTTAATAAGGTTAATCTGTTTATACTCCTACATGATAGGTTGACATTTATAATCATAAAACCTTTCTTATTATTATGACAGTTAGAAGAAATCTGTCTATCTAGACAAAGGGCACAGATATGAGTTTAGTATGAATATAAAATTAAGGGGTGAGAGAGAAGGGTACTAGGCAAAAAGGAAAAAGAGAGGTGGAATAGCATAAATTATCTTTCAACTAGAAGCAAGAAAAAACTTTTTTTTGTGGGGGGGGAATGAACTTTTACTCTCTGTGAAGACCGAGTTAGCACCCGGAATACCTTAGAATCAGCTGGAGTCAGGATAAGCAAAAGTTGTTGGGATTTATTCTTGATCTTTAGGGGTAGAAATTAATTGGATGAATGCAGAATCTCTCCTCTTTGTCTCCCACCCAAAAAGTGACCCTGACTAGTCTTACTCCATCCCCTAGTCCCTCCTACAATTCTCTGTATACACCAATTATCAAGCCAGCACAGAATATTGGGAAGGGCCATTTTCCAAACATATGCTTATAGAGTATTGTCCAATTGGTAATTAGCCTTAAGTTGTCTGACCTCAGTGCATCAACTCAAGAATTTCAAACCTTTACAACTCTCCTCAGAATTGGCTCAAAGAGGGGTTAATATACCTACTCAATATGGTAATAGATATCTACCTTACCCTGTTGGAAAGTAAGAGGGGAAGGGAATATAAAAAGAGGGGAGAGTGATAGAATAAAAGACATATTTGGAAGGGAATATCAGAAGCAAAACACTTTTGAGGAGGGACAGGATGAAAGAAGAAAGAGAATAGAATAAATGGGGGAAATGCAGTTAGCAAAAGTAATTAGGAAAATAATTTTGAAACAGCTTTCTTTGATGAAGGCCTCATTTATCAAACATATAGGAAACTGAGGCAAATTTATAAAAACAAAACAAAAACAAAACAAGCAAACAACAACAACAAACAAACAAATAAACAACAACAATAACAAAAACAAAACAAAAGACTTTTCCCAACTAATAAACGATCAAAAGAAATGAACTATCCTGAAAAGGCTATAGAATCATGCATATCTTTGACCTAACAATAATATTACTAGACTAGAATTCCAAAAGAGATTTAAGAAAAAGGACAAGGACATAAGTACAAAATTATTTATAGCATTTCTTTTCTGATGACAAAGAATTTGAAATTAAATGGATGTCCATCATTTGGGGAATGACTGGATAAAGTATGCTATGTATTTGTGCTATAAGAACTGATTATTATCCTATAAGAACTGATGATTAAGTTGTTCTTTAAAAAAACCTGAGAAGTTCTCCATGAATTCAAGCAAATTGAAATGTACCATGTGCAAAATAATAGCAATGTTGTGGGATGATCAGTTGTGAATGACTTTGTTTAGAAGGCTGAAACTTTTGAGTCGATGCACTGAAGTCGAGGTCAGTTTGAGCACTTAAGGCTAATTATCAATTGGACAATACTCTATGGGCATGTGCTTGGGGAATGGACTTCCCATTATCCTGTGCTGGCTCGATAATTGGTGTATTCAGAGAATTGTAGGTGTGATTAGGGGGTGGAGTAAGACAAGTCAGAGTCACTTTGGTGGTAGACGAGGGAGAAGGAAGGTTGCCAAGATTTTGCTTCCATCCAATTCAATCCTACCTCTAAAGACCAAGAATAAAGACTAAGGACTTTTGCTTATCCTAACTCGGGCTGATTATAAGGTATATAGGGTGCTAATGTGGCCATCACAACTTTGTTATTCTCAGCAATCCAATGATGCAAGAATACTCTGAAGAACATATGATGAAAATTGTTATCCATACTCAGAAAAAGAACTGATTGGGTTTGAATTTAGATTGAAGCATACCTTTTTAACTTTATTTTTCTTGAGGGTTTTTTGGAGGAGGGGATGGAATCTTTTTTTTTTTGCAATATGATTTTTATTTAAAAAATTGAATAACTTCACACATACCTTTTCAATGGGATGGGGTTGGGAGGGAGAAAGGAAGAATCTGTAACTCAAAGTTTAAAAAAAAATGGAAAAAATGTATCCTTTCCTCTCCAACTCCTTATGTCATCATTTGTACTTTCTTTCCATTGTGGTTTTAAGCCTCAAAATGCAAATTTTTTTGAAAAATGCTAACACAAATAATGAAACGTATATGTCTGTTAATATGTATACAAATTGAATTTAAAATAAAACCTCTGAAAGACATCCTTAGCGTTAATGCATAAGAATAAAAACAACTTTAGTAACAAATCTTAGTTCATTGTCTCCATACTGAAATATTGTTGAAATGCTAATGTCTTTGTATCTGGGGCAGGACTAGGAAGAAAGTTGAATATAGCAGAAAAAGTTTGTAAAAGGCACTTATGCCTCCAATTTACAAATAATTCATTATTTCTTCCTTTCCTTTCTTCAACAAGGGGAAAAAAAAGGGCAAATTTCATTCATGAGTGGGTGGGAAATCGAAATAAGACACTTATAGAAGAATTTGATTGAGGTAAATTGCAGCAATATCACTTCAATGTTAGCAGCACATAGATATATGGAAAGAATTATGTCAGCTCTTTGTTCAGAAACAGATTATATATAAATATATAAAAGAGGGAAAATGCAGAGGTGATTATGGTAACATTACTAGCATCCACAGAGCACTATGCTAGGAAAAAAATGAGCTAAAGTGGAACTCATTTTTGAGAGCAATAATATGACTAGTGACTATAGATAATATCTTTACTAATTTAGCTATTATTAACATCACTTGCTATTTATAATTGTTATTTCTTTCTCCAATATAAAAATTGTTCATTTGTATAATTGTTCTGAGGGGTATGGTTAATAGTTTCTCATTATTAATACTATAATCAGTATAGAGGTTTTTGAATGACATTTCAGTTATCCACTGGTCAAAGTGTTTTGAAATTTAAGGTAGTCAGAAGATTAAAAGATGGTAGCACTAAGGACTGTGAAAGGAGTAAAGGAGATGCTCTTTTCATTTTAAATGAAAGTTCCAAATAAATCACATTTCTTAGAAACATGGAAAGATTTGTTTGATCACATTATAAAATAGTCCATCAAGCAAAATACTTATAGATTAAATTTCACCTTAAAACATGAGCTGGAAGCTAGCCATAAAAAGAAATAACAAAGCCACTTTTCATCTACTCTATGTTTTATTAATGAATTAGCCTATCAAGAGAAGATTTATTATTGCTCTCTCAACAGTATATGTTGACATGTACCTTATTCTAAACAGGTGGATCTTTTCTGTTTGAGCATATAAGGGCAAAAGTAATACAAACAAATAATACAGCTGTAGGCTTTCTCATTCTCCAAGAGAAAAATGGTAATCTTCCTTGAAGGCAAGTGTCATGCCACTTTTGTATTTGTACCATCACCTAGTACAGCATATGTCAGTAATAATAACTTAATAAATAATATTCAGTATTGATTGATCAATTAAATGATCCCTTCATCTAGAAATTCTTCAAGGTGTAAGTCTCAATTTAAGCAAGTGATTCCTTCCCATGTAAAAGGGAGAAGCCATAAATTATAACATTGCAATTCATATTCATATGGCTTTTTGAAGATATGGGATCCAATCCAATAAACAGCATGTACTTCCTCCCATGGATAGGACCAGGCCTAACTGCAGAATGCATATAGATAACTGATGGAATTTATTAGACAAGTCCACCACTCAGACTGAAGCATATTGCAAAAAACAAATTAGGGGAAGCATAAGCACTGGTTTTGGTTTCTGCAGTCCTCAGCATGTTCTTCGCAACCCAGCTTGTTTCTAATGTAAATATATGGGATGCAAGAACAATTTGTGCTGTGAGGTTGAATTATAGGGGAAAGAAAGAAGGATTAGTTTTTAAAACTCTACAATGGGCCCTATGCTGTTCTAAGTACTTTGGAAAGATCCTCAGAACACCCTGTGAGTGAGATGTTTTTTGTCAACTCCATATTACTGTTTAGAATGTTGAGACATGAAGGAACTTTCGGAGGCCTGTAATAAGTGAGTAAGTCTTGACTAGAATCTACATCTTCCCAATCCAGGCCAAGTGCTCCATAAACTCCTTTAGCTAACTAATTATTATTATCTTATAGGAAGAAGTAGATTCTAAGAGTCAGCAATGAAGGGAAAGATAATTGCAGGAAATGGGGGCATACAAGAAGTTGGGTGAGGGGTCTCATGTACTTAAGAAAATAAATTTTCATGAGGGGGGAGTCAGCCAAGATGTTGGAGAGTAGAGATAATTTTCTGTGACCTCCTCTGACCTTCTCTCAAACCAACAGTAGATTAAGCCTCTATACTGGTCTTGCAGACAAAGCACCAAAAATACAATGCATTTCCTGAAGGTACCTTGGAAGAACTTTAGAACAGGTCTGTTTCAAACAGGCAAGGGGACAGTCTGCTGAGCTCAGGCTGCAGCACAGGGAAACTGGGACAAGGAGCTGGGGCTTGGAGTCAGGGTGTTGCAGCTTCTGAGAACCTGGGAATCTTCTGCCAGCCTCTTAGGCTACACTGTCCTGGTTTCAGGCAGGTGATTTGGCAGATTTGCTACAAAAAGCAAATTGTAAACCACTGAACCCCAGAAAAATGCAGGACCTACCAGCATAAACCAGCAACAAAGTCAATTAGTAGAACTACCCCAGGGCAAATTAAAGCAGCTATTACTCTTTTTCATTAAGAGCAGACCTCAAGCCTTAAAAAATGATAAAAAAACAAAACAAAAGAACCAAACAACCAAACAAACAAACAAAAAGATAAATCAACTCCAGATGGAGCCCAAAGGGAGATATGAGCTGGTCCCCATTTCACAAGGATTTCTTGGAAGATTGCATAAAGGATTAAAAAAAAGTTAGAAGGAAAATGAGGAAAAGAAATGAGATTTTTGCAAGAATTTTTTGGAAAAGCATATAACTCCCTACAAAATAGATTTGATGAAATGGAAAGATCATATAATTCCTTACAAAATAGATATAAAAAAGATATCAATTTGTTGAAAAACAAAATTTGTGAAATGAAAAAAAAAAAACAAAAACAAAAACAAAAACAAAAAAATGAGCAAAACAATTCAATTGGCCAAATACAAAAGGAGCTGAAAAGGATTACATTTCAGAGTTATCACACTCAGGAAAATATATTGCAAGAATTCAGAAAAAAAAATAACGAAGAGTCACAATTAGGATTACCCAAGCCCTAGCAGCTTCCACCTTAAAGGATCAAAGGTCCTGGAATCTGATATTCTGAAAGGCAAAGTAACTTGTATTACAGTCAATAATAAGTTATCTAGTTAAATAACCATTATTTTTCAGGGAAGAAGATGAATACTCAATGATACAAGTGAATTTCATCTATTTCTAATCAAAAGACCAAAACTAAAGAAAAAATTTGATCTCTAAACACAGAATTCAAGAGAAGCACAAAAAAGTAAAAAAAGAACTCAAGAACTACATTTCTGTTATGGGTATACTTAGAGAATGTGGGTATAAGTTAATTTTGTTATGATAATACGAAAAAGAAACTAGAGATGGAAAGGGGATTTGTACTGGAAAAATGAAAAAATGATCTTAAATAAGGGAAATTACATGTCCAGAAGAGGCAAAGAAGACCTATTATAATTGTTGGGAAGAAAGGAGGGGAGTGAACATTGTGGGAATCTTGCTCTCATTAGATTGGCTCATATAAAGAATATCAGATATATTTGATTTCACAAATAAACTTGTCTCACCTTATAGGGAAGTGGAAGGGGAAAAGGGAAAAGAAAGACGAATAGAAGGAAATCAGAAGTATTAGGGGGAAAATGAAACAAAGGGGGGGGGGTGTATAAAGAGAAAGGAATGCTTGAGGCAAGTAGTGCTCCTAAAGTAAAATACTGTGGAGGAGGACAAAGGGAAAAAGAAAGAAAGTATAATTTGGGATTAATAAAATGGGAAGAAATATAGAATTAGTTTTAACTGTAAATGTGAATGGGGTGAACTCTCCCATAGAACATAAGCATATAGCAGACTACATTAAAAGCCAGAATCCTATAATATGTTGTTTACAAGAAACACATTTAAAGCAGAGTGATACATACAGAGTGAAGGGTGGAGCAGAATCTATTATGCTTCAAGTGAAGTAAAAAGAAAAAGAAAAAAAAAAGTAGGGGTAGTAATCCTAATCTCAGATCAAGAAAAATCAAAGATATATCTAATTAAAGAGATAAGAAAGGAAACTATATTTTACTAAAGGGTACCATAGAATAATGAAGCAATATCATTACTAAAAATATATGCACCAAGTGGTATAGCATCCAAAATCCTAGAGGAGAAGTTAAGAGAGATGCAAAAAGAAATAGACAGCAAAAATATATTAGTGGGGGATCTCAAACTTGCTTTCTCAGAACTAGATAAATTAAACCACACAACAAATAAGAAAGAAGTTAAAGAGGTAAAACAAATGTTAGAAAAGTTAGGTATGATAGATTTGTGGAGAAAATTAAATGGAGAGAAAAAGGAATTTATTTTTATCTCAGTGGTTCATGGAACCAATTCAAAAATTGACCATGTATTAGGGCACAAAAGCCTCAAAATCAAATGCAATAAGGTAGAAATTATAAATGCATTTTTTTAGATCATTATGCAATAAAAATCACATGCAATACAAGGCCAGGATAAAATAGATGGAAAAAATGGTATTTAATTGAAGGTTTAAAATGTGATCTTTTTCTCCTTTTTTATTTGTAAGCTTAATCTTCTCTTTCTCTATTTTATGCAAGTAAGTATCTAGAGATGTGAAATTTCTCCTTACAATTGCTTTGGCTGCATCCCACAAATTTGGGTATTTTGTCTCATTATTGTCATTCATTTGGATGAAGTTGTTGATTGCATCTATGATTTGTTGTTTCACCCATTCATTATTTAGAATTAGATTATTTATTTTCCAATTAATTTTGATCTGTTTTCTCCTAGCCTTATATTGCATGTGATTTTTATTGCATCATGATCTGAAAAAAAAGAATTTACTACTTCTGCCTTTCTGCATTTGATTTGAGGGTTTTATGCCCTAGTACATGGTCAATTTTTCTACTGATTCCATGAGCCACTGAGAAAAAAGAAAACTCCTTTCTGTCTCCATTCAATTTTCTTCAAAGAGCTATCATACCTAACTTTCTAACATTTGGTTTAACTCCATAACTTCTTTCTTATTTATTTTGTGGTTCAATTTGTCTACTTCTGAGAAAGCAAAGTTGGAAAGGGAGGCAAGACATATAAGCTTTTACTAGGCTCCTAACTTCCTCTTTTGTTATCCTAACCTGCAGATATAAAAGTTCATGCAACCTCATGCTATTTAGAATGAGATTCTTGGGCAATCTGAAATAGAGGACTGTTGGCTAACATGGTGAGAAGGTGATCTGCCTTTGAGTGTCCATAAAAAAAAATAAAAGACCAGCATGACAGGGGACATGCAAAAGATAATATTTACCTGGGCGGTTTCTCACTTACTCCAGAAGTTCCTTAAAAAGCTGATATGTATTAGAAGTTACAAATTTTATTTGGGCTGTGGCAATTCTTTGTACCATACTTACTAAATAAGCTGAATCAGATATTATATTTACATCTCCTGGGTAATAAATAAAAGTTAACATAATTGCATACAACTCATTCTGCTGAGTGGACTGAAAGGAAGTTCTGACTAATCTTTTTATAGCTAAGTCAGGAGAATATACAGCACAAATGTTATGTTTGGATATATCTGTAAGGCTGGTCAGTCCTTTAAGAGGAATTTTTTAAAAAATCATTTTCTTTAAAAATCCATGGCTAATTTAAAGTAACTGCTGATAGTATAAAATATTTGGGAATCTATCTGCCAAGGGAAAGTCAGGAATTATATGAGCAAAACGATAAAACACTTTCCAACACAAATAAAGCCACGTCTAACCAACTGGAAAAATATTAAGTGCTCTTGGATAGGTCGAGCAAATATAATAAAGATTGACAATACCACCTAAACTAATCTATTTATTTCATGCTATACCAATCAGAGTCCCAAAAACTATTTTAATGACACAGAAAAAAATAACAAAATTCATCTGGAAGATCAAAAGGTCAGGACTTTCAAGTGAACTAATGAAACAAAAAAGCAAATGAAGGTGGCCTAGTTGTATCAGATCTAAAACTATATTATAAAGTAGTGGTTACCAAAACCATTTGGTATTGGCTAAGAAATAGACTAGTTGATCTGTGGAATAGGTTAGGTTCAAAGGACAAAATAGTCAATAACTTTAATAATCTAGTGTTTGACAAACTCAAAGACCCCAGCATTTTGGATAAGAATTCACTGTTTGACAAAAACTGCTGGGAAAATTGGAAATTAGTATGACAGAAACTAGGCATTGACCTACACTTAACACTGTACATCAAGAGAAGGTCAAAATGGGTTCATGATGTAGGCATAAAGAATGATATTATAAATAAATTAGAAGAACATAGGATATTTTACCTCTCAGACCTGTGGAGGAGGAAGGGATTTATGACCAAAGAAGAACTGTAGATCATTATTGATCACAAAATAGAAAATTTTGATAATGTCAAATTGAAAAGCTTTTTAACAAACAAAACTAATGCAGACAAGATTAGAAGGGAAACAATAAACTGGGAAAACTTTTTTTTACAGTCAAAGGTTTATATGAAGGCATAATTTTCAAAATATTTAGAGAATTCACTCTAATTTATAAGAAATCAACCCATTCTCCAATTGATAAATGGTCAAAGGATATGAACAATTTTCAGATGAAGAAATTGAAACTATTTCTAGCCATATGAACAGATACTCCAAGGCATTATTAATCAGAGAAATGAAAATTAAGACAACTCTGAGATACCACTATACACTCTTCAGTTTGGCTAGGATGACAGGAAAAGATAATGCTGAATGTTGGAAGGGATGTGGGAAAACTGGAATACTATAACATTGTTGGTGGAATTGTGAACACATCCAGCCATTCTGGAGAGCAATTTGGAACTATGCTCAAAAAGTTATCAAACTGTGCATACCCTTTGTGTGATACCCAGTGTTACTACTAGACTTATATCCCCAAGAGATCTTAAAGAAGGGAAAAGGACTTGTATGTGCAAAAATGTTTATGGCAATCCTTTTTGTAGTGGCCAGAAACTGGTAACTGAGTGGATGCTCATCAATTGGAGAATGGCTGAATAAATTGTTGTATATGAATATTATGGGATATTATTGTTCTGTAAGAAATGATCATTGGTATGATTTCAGAAAGGCCTGGAGAGACTTACATGAACTGATGCTGAGTGAAATGAGCAGGACCAGGAGATCATTATATACTTCAACAACAATACTATATGATGATGGCTCTTGTTAACAATGACATGGACCAAATCAGTTCCATTTGTTCAATAATGAATAGAATCAGCTACACCCTACAAAAGAACTCTGGGAAATGAGTGTAGACCACTACATTGCATTTCCAATCCCTATGTTTTGTCTACCTGCATTTTTAATTTCCTTCACAGGCTAATTGCACATTATTTCAAAGTCCAATTCTTCTTGCACATCAAAATAACTATATGTATATGTGTATGTGTGTGTATATATATATATAGCATTTAACATATACTTTAACATATTTAACATGTATTAGTCTACCTGCCATCTCGGGGAGGGGATAGGGGAAAGGAGTTGAAAAATTGGAACAAAAGGTTTTGCTTTTGTCAGTGCTGAAAAATCATCCATGCATATATCTTGTAAATAAAAATCTATAAAAAATGGCCACTTATGAAGTAACTGGGCTATCTTTAAGGGGGATACATGAATAAAATTTGGAGCTAAGGCATTACATTAGTATAAAATTTGTATATCTTGTTAGATTCTATCTTAGATAATTGTATTACTTGTTTAATGGTTTTTAACAAAATTCTAGCCACAAACACTGGATAAGTACTAAGGCTTTGGTCTGGTTGTGCTGTTTTTGCTATGAATTTTCAATTATTAGGGTTAAGATTTCATAAGCCAAATTCTCTTACAGCATCTTAACATAAGATGATATAGACCCATAAAAAGTGCAAGCCTTTCTCAGATCTTTAATATCTTCCAGATTAAAAGGAGTATATCTTTTCTTGATTTGACCTGAAGGCCCATTAGGGTCAGATTCTTCAATAACAAGGTATGCTTCCATTCTTAATTCAAACATATTTCCTTCTTTCCTTGTTTCCCTCTTTCCCTCTCTCTGGCCACATGGGAAATAATATCTCTTACATGTAGATGCTCTTAAAATTATTTTTTTTCTCTTTTGCACCCCTAAAACCATCCCAGATATCTTGGGGTTTGCTGACTAAATTTCTTTCTTAAGAGCCAGGCCTTAAGCCAAAACCAATTTGATTCTAATTGAGCATCAATAGGTTTTAGACCCTCTCTGATTCTAATTGACCATCAATAGGTTTTAGACCCTCTCCAGCTGGAGGTAGCAGAATCTCTCTCTCTTTCTTTCTCTCTCTCTCTCTCTCTCTCTCTCTCTCTCTCTCTCTCTCTTCCTCCCTTTCTTTCTCTGTTTCTCTCTCTGTGTCTCTCTGTCTCTCTCATTTTCTGTCAATGGGTATGTGTGTGTTTTCTTTTTTTTCTGGAGGTAATTTTTTTAGGGTTGGATATCTATGTTTTCTGTCACAAAATGACTTTTATGGACATGTTTTGCATAACTTTACAAATAATTTATAAATGGATGCTGGGAGTAGGGCTGAAAGAGAGAATCTGGAACTCAAAAGTTTTTAAAACAAACATATATTTTTTTAATGTACCTGGGGGAAATATTAAATGAATAGAAAATATGGGGTAATATTTTGTAGTTATGTTTACATGATCCCTGGATTTGTTGTGGCAGGTAGATTCCTTAGTATTTTATATTGTCTACAGTTATTTTAAAAGCAATTTCTCTTTCTGTCACTTGTAACTGGGCTTTGTTAGTCATATAAAGAAATGCTGATTGTATAGATTTAGTCTTCATTCTGCAAATTTGTGGGATGTATTCATCATTAATTATTTAAGTAATTTTTTAGTTGGTTCTTTAGGGTCCTCTATGCAAACTATTATGACAATTGAAAAGAGTGATAATTTTCTTTCCTCATTACCTATTCTCATTCCTTCAATTTAGTTTTCTTCTCTTATTGCTATACATATTCTTTCTAATATTATAATGAATAATAGTTGTGATAATAGACTTTGGTTCATCCCTGATCTTATTGGGTAGAATTCTAGCATATTACCATTACATATAATATTTCTGATGATTTTAAATAGATATTGTTTATCATTTTAAGAAATACTCCCTTTATTCATATTCTCCCCAGTGTTTTTTAAAAGAATGTGTGCTGTATTTTCTCAAATATTTTTTCAGCATCTTTTGAGATAATCATATGATTTCTTTTGGTTTTCTTACTGATACTGCCAATTATGTTGAGGTTTTAGCTAATATTGAAGAAACTCAGCATTCCAAATTCAGCATGCCAAAGTGAATAACCTTTATGGTACATTCCATCAATTTATGATATATTCTGGTAATTATACTGATATCAGTTTGTTTAAAATTTTTGCTTCAATATTCTTTAGGAGAATTTGTGTACAATTTTCTTTCTCTATTTTATCTTTTCCCAGTTTAGATATCAGCACCATATTTGTTTCATAAAATATTTTTCTAAGGTTTCTTGTCCTAGTTTTCAAATATTTTACATAGTGTTCAAATTAATTATTTTTTAAATAGTTGATAAAATTCACTTGTAAATGCATCTAGTCCTAGGGAGTACATTAATGTATTTTTTCTAAAATTTATTTTTTCTAAATTTATTTTTTTCTAAAATGAAGTTATTTAATGTTTTAATATCATAATCAGTTAAATAGATAATTTGTATTTCAATAAATATATTTCTGTTGGAATCCTTACAAAGTGTTAGGTCATTAGAATTGATAGAGACAATAATTATCTAATTTAGCATGGTTGAGTATGATTGATCTGATCCTATAAGGAGAAAATATGGGCCAGAACTTGAAACAAGGTGCTAAGTGGAAGATGGAAGCAATACTTGTGTGCTTGGGTTTGCACCTTTAAGAGTTTACACATTAGAGCTCACACATTGGAGTTCACAAGTACGGGAGATACACAAGGTTAACTTTGTAACTTTGTGAATTCACACCTCCCATAATCCCACTCTGGGAGAAGGAGTCAACCTTTTACACCTAGCATAAAAAGAGCTTCAGTGAGTCAGTGAGAGTCAATTCAGAAGAAGCCACTAGTCGGAGTTGAGCTAAAGCCAGAAGTCACTTCAGAAGGTTGACAGAGTGAGAGTTCAGTTTGGGAGACTGAGAAGCTAATCTGCAGTTGAGCAGAACTAAGATTCAGAGAGAGGCTGAAGCTAGCAACAAGAGCTCTCGGAACCAAAGAAGGCTAACTGGACTATTTTGGAAGAAACAATAAAGAACTACTTTAATACCTGGCTGCATTTGAAGTGATTATTCATTTGAACTGAAACCAAGGCTGCCTCCAGAAAAACCTTCCCAAGAAACCTGCTTCCAGAGAGAACCATTATATACTATATAAAAGAAGAGAACACCACATATTTCCATTTTGCTCAGATTGTCAAATTTATTGCACCTAACCAAACCAACTATTTCTTAGTGATTGTTTTAATTTATTATTTGTTGGTAGTGATGTCAACGTTTTCATTTTTATTACTGGGTATTTAGTTTTCTTCTTTTTAATACAATTAACCAATGGCTTATCTATCTTATTTGAACTCATAAAAATAGTTACAAAATTTAATAATTAGCTCATTTTTTTTCTTTCAGTTATTAATATGACCTTGACTTTTTAGGATTTCCAATTTGGTGTTCAATTGAGGATTTTTAATTTTTTCTTTTTCAAGAATTTTTTAATTGCATGATTAAGTCATTAATCTATTCTTTTTTCCCATTTTTTGTCTCTGCTTCAAGTCTGTTTCTTGTAAACAACATATTCTGAGATTCTGTTTTTGACCCACTCTACTATTCACTTCCATTTTATGAAAGTCCATGCCATTCACATTCACCTATTATGAGTACGATCTTTTTGTTTCCTTCTGTACTATTCTTTCTCCTGTTTCTCCCTTTTTCTTCTTTCAACCTCTCCTCTTACATTCAATAAAGAGCAGTGCAAAGATAAATTAAAATTAATTGAATGAAGAATCAAACTCTCTCCACATCCTATTTCCTTTCTTATACATTTGAGCTCTCTTCCTGTGTGTAAGTTACCTGTTGCTACACTGTTGTTGCCCTAATTCACTTGGGAACCTCTGTTTCTGGTGCTAGCTGAGGGGCTGAGGTGCATAGTGACTGATACTAGAGACTGTAGGGGTCTGTCTGCTTGCCTGTTGCTAAGCTAGAGTTTTAATGGTGTGTCTGGCATGAGCTGAGTCAAGGTAAGATGTTTCTTTATTTTAGCAGGTTTATATTATACCAGACTGAGCTATACCAGAGCACATGGATCTAAAATTGGCAGCCTCCCCTGAATTTAACAAGGTATATTAGGGTCCTGATATTGCCATTGTCTTTCCAATATGTTTCTGACACGCCAAGATTGATTTTTTTTTGCTGATTCACGAGGGAGCTTACTGTTTTGATCTGCTTTTCCCCCTTCCCTGAGTGAGAGGGACCTCTACTGTCACTCCTCCAAGTTGCCTGAGCTAAAATATTGCTTCAACCTATTTCTTTGATATTTCTGTTATTCTAGGACCTGCCATGAGAAACTATTGTATGGTTATCCAGAGATGAATATGACAGGTTTACAGTGATTCATTGCTTACTCCATGATTTTAACTATCAGAAGTCTCCATCATTCTTATTGTCTCAAATCAGATATATTTACTATACAAAAGCTACATACTTATATATTATGAATATTTTCTCAACAACAAAATTAAAAAAAAAATCTGAAGGAACTGGACAAAATGTGCTCTAAAAAACTTAAAATATATTTTAGTGGAAAAATACTATGTATTAATGATAACAATTTCTTTCTCGAATTAGCTATGTGCCATTGAATCCCCGTATGAAAGATCACTATCAATACAAAGCTAAAATAAAGAATAACAATGAGAAACTAACATTGTGCATAAATAAACAAACTCTAATTTGTCCTATTTTTTTCTTTGATAAAAGTATTATTTGCAGGATACATAAGGAACTAATTCTAATTTATAAGAAAGGAACAATTTGCCAATTAATAGTCTAAAATATGCACTATGCATAGACAATTAAAAAAAGGAAGAAATTCAGGTTTATTCCTAGGCCTATAATATGTTTCACTTCACTGGAAATTGAACCATTTCTCAGATTCACCTATCAGAAGTGATCAAAGTGATTAAAAAGAAAAATGATGATTGTTGGAAGGACTGTGAAAAAACAGGGATATATTTGTACTTTTAATTGTTCTGGAAATGATTATAGCCATTCTATAAAAAATGTAATTATATTAAAACATAACTAAATAGTATGTGACCTTTGGGCCTACTTATACTAATGACAGGACTATTCTTGGAAGAGATCATGGAAAAGGGAAAATAAAACAAAATAAAAGAAACAACAACAACAACAACAAAAGTTTACAAAAATATTTAGAGCAACCTTCTTGTGGTGGGGGAAATGAAAAAGAAAAACAAAACAAAAATTCAGCTAGAAGCTAAGAGAATGGTCAACAGTAGAAAAAACAATGGCTGAATGAGTTGTGATATATAAGAATGTGATTGAGTACTGTTGTGTTGCTATAAGAAATGAAGAAACAGATGATTTTAAAGAGAAAAACTGATGCTAGAAAATGATGCATTTTTTTCAGGCACTGAGGAATTAATTCTCAAAGTATTTGGAGAAGTAAAAAGCACCAAAGTTTTGGATTAAATCTTAGACATTATTAATAGCAAAAATTTAATCAATAGAATGTTAATAACTACCAAATTATTTGTCAACTTTATAATCTATATGAACTTATTTCTACTGGGAAGATGATCAGGTGATACCTCCTTGATTGTATTATAGGGTTTAAGTGACAGGTAGCTAAGGCAATGAATGAGCCATCCAAAGATCTAAAGAAGTGCAAAATAAAGTAACTGACAAGGGAAATCAAGTAGCAATCTCCTTTCAGAGATGGAAATGGCACACGGGTCACTTTGTCTCTGTGATCAGATCTGTATCTATTACTCATTTTATCTCTTTACCAGAAGAATAATACTGTCAAATGTAAAACAAATAATGACCATAGTTTATTTTCCCTTTGTTTTCCAGAAATGTGGCTTCAAATAAACACATGTTAATTATTCTGATATATTATTCTCATATTTAAATATATAACTTTCTTCTTTTGAATAAACCACATTGTTTACAGAATAAGAAAAAAAAAACAGTAGGTGAGGTGAGATAAGGAATAAAGCTGCTAGAGATTTTCTTTCTTCTTCCAAATCTTTAACTACAGCTACATTTCTTTTCCAACAGGTTATCTTTAAAAGCTATAAAATTCACTTTGGAGAGTGTGTATAAAAATAATAACAAATTAATTTGACTTTTATAGGGTAGCTAATAGTCATAAAGGATAAAACAAAATCTCAGTAGTCCTTGGTTTTTTGCAAAGTTTCAGAAATTTGACCAAGGGTATCCCAGTCAACTCTTATCTTATAACAGAATGCAGTGTTTAATGTTATGCATTATTGGAAGAGGTATATGAATTGTACATTTCCCCCAAAAAAGTGCATAATAAACTATTTTCAAGGAGATGAAGGGCTTATTTGACCTGGACAAGGCTTAAATGCTGATTTTAGATAATCATGATAATCATGCTATAAATCTATTTCCCTATTCTTGCATATGCACATTCTATTAAATTGTAAAGAATTGCCATTAGTCATTATAACTCCCCCTTTTCATATATTTAACCTGTTCCTCACCTTCTTTTAAACTGGATTTGGCATTCTCTAACATCATGCTTATTTTCACGACTTTTTTGTTTTCTTTTATTTTCCATGGAAAAATAAGGATAGACACTAAAACACTTGGATATGAGTTATAATTTTTCTACTTGATAACAGTGCAACCTTTGGAAACATTTAATTTCTCTGGGCCCATATGTTTTCATGTATAAAATGATAATATATTTTTCACTAACTGCTTCAAGGTTTTTTTTTTTTTTTTGTTATAATCAAGTAAGGTTATGCATATGTTTAGCCACCAAAAAATTATTCTAAAAATATTTATGAATGGAAATGGAAGAAAATCAACAAATGGATGTGAAATTCAACAGATCTATAAGAATATTTATAGTTTCTGTTCTCATCAATAAGATGATAGAGCTACTGCATTTTGACTAACACCTATATATCTGACTTAAAGTGTCAAAGTTTGAAAATATGGTCTTACTTGACCAAAATCATAGAATAGTAATATGTAGAAAAGAAAAAAAAAACAACTTTAAAGAGAATTTAAGATAATTGTTTTAATATGTCTCATAGAAGAGATTAAAAATTATGTAGAGGTCATAAGCTGTGTTTTCTAATCTTACAAAAACCCACAGAGAAAATAATTTTTGTCTGACACAATGCTATATTCTTAGTTAAACATGAAAGGAAAGCAAATAGGAAGACAATCTTTTTGTTTGTTTTAACAGTATATGTTTTTTCTATCACTGTCTAACTCACCAGAGGGAACAGAAACTATAGAATCTATTTATGTTTATATTTCCTTGATCTTAAGAAAATCAACCAGCTAAGATCATGGAAAATATCCTATTTCAGATCCAACGAAAATGATTTTTATTAATTGTAAATTTCTTTAAATATTCGTATATAAATATGAATTGCTCAATGGATAGAGCACTGGGTCTGGAATCAGAAGTATTGGAACTTCAATTTGCCCTCTGAGACTGACTGTGAACCTGGGCAAGTGACTCAATCTGTTTTTGTCTAATTCACTAGAGTATCTTTGTCAAAAAAGTCCATATTGAGTCACAAAGAGTTGGATACAACTGAATAACAATAAGCACCAGTGGAATCTCATGAGTTGTGGTTTGTGGTAAACTAAAGATTATATTGGTTTGAATGCCAAGTCTGGAGTCAGGAAGATTCATTTTCTTTTGTTAAAATTTGATATCAGACTGGTTGTATGACCCTGAAGATGCTCCTTTAGAGGAAAACTGTTACTTCAAAAATTATTACTTCAGTTTCCTTTTTGTCAAATGAGCTGGAGAAGAAAATAACAGATTACTCCAGTAACTGAGAAGAAATCCTAAATGGTGTCATAAAAAGTTGGACAAGACTGAAATCATTGAGGAAAAACTACAATCTATACATGGCTATGCACCGATTCCCAGTATACTACAAATCTAGCTCAGATAAATCTTCAGTGATGATAAAAATGTTGGATTTCTAATTTCAAAGTGGAAAATCATTGTTATTGAAAAAAAAATTCCCAGGTTTGGCATGCAACACAACAGTTTCATTTGGGAAAATGGCTTTCTACATTATCTGATAAAAATTTGATCACTAATATAAACAACAACAACACAAACAAAAACAATAACAACAGGATATTTCTTTGAGCAAAAATTCTGTTGACAAATATGATTGTAAAATAGAAATGTTTGGAATATTTAAAATTCAAAATAACTTAAGAGATCATGTAGAAAAAGAAGGCTGTCTCACATCACCAATGATATTTTATATTGGGGAAATTTCATGAAATTATTTTTAAAAAATTACCGAGAGCTTGTATAATTTTGAAACAGGAAATACTGATAGTATAGCAAAAAGTAGAGAATTAGATATGATGAATAAATTGTATTGAAGTTTCTCCTAAGATGCTGAAAAAAAAATCAATGGAAAGATCTCCAGGAATTGTAAAATTATGTATGAAGGAGTGATTCTAGACTCAGAGAAACTAAGGTCAAATCCCATGCCTGACTCTTTTTGCTTATATAATGTTAGACTTATTTTCAGATAAAGAAGATTTAAACATACTTATTGATGCTAACTGAAAATCTCTAGGATCCTAGAAACTGAACTTATTTTTTACTGACATAATTTATATCATATCAGCTACAAATATAAATGATCATATGCTTGACCCTGTCATCACTCAGAAGTGATTTAAGTCTATATTCATGAACTCTGACCACAATATGGGATTATCTGCCTCTTTTTTGTTCTATTTGTAATCATTATAACCTACTACCCACACCATTAATTTTTTTCTCCCTCTATTGTCTATATTCTCCTTTCCTCATCTTCACCTCCTAATGTAAAAGTTCAACTTTAACTGATCTTTTTCTTGAGTGACTTTATCCCTAATCTTACTACCAATCTGGTACTGCCAAGATTTTGATAACTCTCGCTATCCTCTCCTTTGATATTTATGTATAATTGAACAATGAGTAAATTTTGAAAATGATGACTGGGTTCATTATAAACTTATGTTTCAAAATTTTTGCTGGATTACAAATGATAACAACAAAAAAAATGCAAATACTATGCTTTGATTCACATTCAATCTCCATAATTTTTTCTTTGGATGTGGATAGTAATGTGCATCACAACTGTATTGGAACTGCTTTGAATCACCTCATTGCTGAAATAAACAAAAATAAAAACAAAAACAAAAACAAAAACAAAAAAACAAAACAAAACAACAACAACAACAACAACAACAAAAAAACAAATCCATCTCAGTTTCATAATATAATCTTCTTCTTGTATGACAATGTTCTTTTGATTCTATTGACTTCACTTAGTATCACTTTCTGTAAGCCTTTACAGGCTTTTCTGAAATCATCCTGATCATCATTTTTTTTTTTAATTTTTTATTTAATAATTACATTATATTGACACTCGTTTCTGTTCCGATTTTTTCCCCCTCCCTCCCTCCACCCCCTCCCCTAGATGGCAAGCAGTCCTTTATATGTTGGATATGTTGCAGTATATCCTAGATACAATATATGTTTGCAGAACCGAACAGTTCTCTTGTTGCGTAGGGAGAATTGGATTCAGAAGGTATAAATAATCCGGGAAGAAAAACAAAAATGCAGATAGTTTACATTCGTTTCCCAGTGTTCTTTCTTTGGGTGTAGCTGCTTTTGTCCATCATTTATCAATTGAAACTCAGGTCTCTTTGTCAAAGAAATCCACTTCCATCAAAATATGTCCTCATACAATATCGTTGTCGAAGTGTATAATGATCTCCTGGTTCTGCTCATTTCACTTAGCATCAGTTCATGTAAGTCTCGCCAGTCCTCTCTGTATTCATCCTGCTGGTCATTTCTTACAGAACAATAATATTCCATAACATTCATATACCACAATTTACCCAGCCATTCTCCAATTGATGGGCATCCATTCATTTTCCAGTTTCTAGCCACTACAAACAGGGCTGCTACAAACATTTTGGCACATACAGGTCCCTTTCCCTTCTTTAGTATTTCTTTGGGATATAAGCCCAATAGAAACACTGCTAGGTCAAAGGATATGCACAGTTTGATAATTTTTTGGGCATAATTCCAGATTGCTCTCCAGAATGGTTGGATTCGTTCACAACTCCACCAACAATGCATTAGTGTCCCAGTTTTCCCGCATCCCCTCCAACATTCATCATTATTTTTTCCTGTCATCTTAGCCAATCTGACAGGTGTGTAGTGGTATCTCAGAGTTGTCTTAATTTGCATTTCTCTGATCAATAATGATTTGGAACACTCTTTCATATGAGTGGTAATAGTTTCAATCTCATCCTCTGAAAATTGTCTGTTCATATCCTTTGACCATTTATCAATTGGAGAATGGCTTGATTTCTTATAAATTTGAGTCAGTTCTCTATATATTTTGGAAATGAGGCCTTTATCAGAACCTTTAACTGTGAAAATGTTTTCCCAGTTTGTTGCTTCCCTTCTAATCTTGTTTGCATTAGTTTTATTTGTACAAAGGCTTTTTAATTTGATGTAATCGAAATTTTCTATTCTGTGATCAGTAATGGTCTCTAGTTCATTTTTGGTCACAAATTTCTTTCTCCTCCACAAGTCTGAGAGATAAACTATTCTATGTTCCTCTAATTTATTTATAATCTCGTTCTTTATGCCTAGGTCATAGACCCATTTTGATCTTATCTTGGTATATGGTGTTAAGTGTGGGTCCATGCCTAATTTCTGCCATACTAATTTCCAATTCTCCCAGCAGTTTTTATCAAATAATGAATTCTTTTCCCAGAAGTTAGGGGCTTTGGGTTTGTCAAACACTAGATTGCTATAATTGACTATTCTGTCTTGTGAGCCTAGCCTTTTCCACTGATCCACTAATCTATTTCTTAGCCAATACCAAATGGTTTTGGTGACTGCTGCTTTATAATATAATTTTAGATCAGGTACAGCTAGGCCACCTTCATTTGATTTTTTTTTCATTAATTCCCTTGAGATTCTCGACTTTTTATTGTTCCATATGAATTTTGTTGTTATTTTTTCTAGATCAATAAAATATTTTCTTGGAAGTCTGATTGGTATAGCACTAAATAAATAGATTAGTTTAGGGAGTATTGTCATCTTTATTATGTTCGCTCGGCCGATCCAAGAGCATTTAATATTTTTCCAATTATTTAAGTCTGACTTTATTTGTGTGGAGACTTTTTTATAATTTTGCTCATATAATTCCTGACTTTCCTTTGGTAGATAGATTCCCAAATATTTTATGGTATCAACAGTTATTCTGAATGGAATTTCTCTTTGTATCTCTTGCTGTTGGGTTTTGTTGGTGATGTATAAAAATGCTGAGGATTTATGGGGATTTATTTTGTAGCCAGCTACTTTGCTAAAATTATGAATTATTTCCAAGAGCTTTTTGGTAGAATCTCTGGGGTTCTCTAGGTATACCATCATATCATCTGCAAAGAGTGATAGTTTGGTTTCCTCATTGCCTACTCTAATTCCTTTTATATCTTTCTCGACTCTTATTGCCGAGGCTAGTGTTTCTAATACGATATTAAATAATAATGGTGATAGTGGACAACCTTGCTTCACTCCAGATCTTACTGGGAAAGGTTCCAGTTTTTCCCCATTGCATATGATGCTTACTGATGGTTTTAAATATATGCTCCTGACTATTTTAAGGAAAAGTCCATTTATTCCTATGCTCTCAAGTGTTTTTATTAGGAATGGATGTTGGATTTTATCAAATGCTTTTTCTGCATCTATTGAGATGATCATGTGGTTTTTGTTTGTTTGGTTATTGATATAGTCAATTATGCTAATAGTTTTCCTAATATTGAACCAGCCCTGCATTCCTGGTATAAATCCTACTTGGTCATAGTGTATTATCCTGGTGACAATTTTCTGTAATCTTTTTGCTAATATTTTATTTAAGATTTTAGCATCAATATTCATTAGGGAGATTGGTCTATAATTTTCTTTCTCTGTTTTCAGCCTACCTGGTTTAGGTATCAGTACCATATCTGTGTCATAAAAGGAGTTTGGTAGGACTCCTTCAATCCCTATTTTTTCAAATAGTTTATATAACATTGGAGTTAATTGTTCTTTAAATGTTTGGTAGAATTCACATGTAAATCCATCTGGTCCTGGGGATTTTTTCTTAGGGAGTTGATTGATAGTTTGTTCTATTTCTTTTTCTGAGATGGGACTGTTTAGGATATTTACTTCTTCCTCTGTTAGTTTGGGCAAGCTGTATTTTTGGAGGTATTTTTCTATTTCATTTAAGTTGTCGAATTTATTGGCATAAAGTTGGGCAAAGTAACTCCTAATTATTGCTCTAATTTCCTCTTCGTTAGTGGTGAGTTCTCCCTTTTCATTTTTAAGACTAACAATTTGATTTTCCTCTTCCCTTTTTTTAATCAGATTTACTAAGGGTTTGTCTATTTTGTTGGTTTTTTCATAGAACCAACTCTTAGTTTTATTAATCAATTCAATAGTTTTTTTACTTTCAATTTTATTGATCTCACCTTTTACTTTTAGAATTTCAAGTTTAGTGTTTGACTGGGGGTTTTTAATTTGTTCCTTTTCTAGCATTTTTAATTGCAAACCCAATTCATTGACCTTCTCTTTCTCTATTTTATACAAATAGGCCTCTAGAGATATGAGGTTTCCCCTTATTACCGCTTTGGCTGCATCCCATACATTTTGGTATGATGTCTCATTATTATCGTTTTCTTGGGTGAAGTTATTTATTATGTCTATGATTTGCTGTTTCACCCAATCATTCTTTAGTATGAGATTATTTAGTTTCCAATTATTTTTTGGTCTACTTCCCCCTGCTTTTTTGTTGAATGTAATTTTCATTGCATCGTGGTCTGAAAAGGATGCATTTACTATTTCTGCCTTACTACATTTGAGTTTGAAGTTTTTATGTCCTAATATATGGTCAATTTTTGTATAGGTTCCATGAACTGCTGAAAAGAAAGTGTATTCCTTTCTGTCTCCATTACATTTTCTCCAGAGATCTATCATATCTAACTTTTCTAGTATTCTATTTACCTCTTTGACTTCTTTCATATTTATTTTGTGGTTTGATTTATCTAATTCTGAGAGTGCAAGGTTAAGATCTCCCACTATTATAGTTTTACTGTCTATTTCTTCTTGCAGCTCTCTTAGTTTCTCTTTTAAGAATTTAGATGCTACCCCACTTGGTGCATATATGTTTAATATAGATAGTGCTTCATTATCCATGCTACCCTTTAGCAAGATATAGTGTCCTTCCTTATCTCTTTTAATTAGGTCAATTTTTGCTTTAGCTTGATCTGAGATCAGGATGGCTACCCCTGCTTTTTTGACTTCACCTGAAGCATAGTAGATTTTGCTCCAACCTTTTACCTTTAACCTGCATGTATCTCCCCGCTTCAGGTGTGTTTCCTGTAAACAACATATTGTAGGATTCTGGCTTTTAATCCATTCTGCTAACCGCTTCCTCTTTATGGGGGAGTTTACCCCGTTCACGTTTATGGTTAGAATGACCAATTCTGTATTACTTGCCATCTTGTTAACCCCGGTTTATGCTTTCCTCCCTTCTTTCCCCTTTCCCCCCCTTCCAAGTATTAAGCTTGTGAGCACCCCTTGCTTCTCACAGCCCTCCCTTTTTAGTGTCCCTCCCCCCACCTTAGAGTTCCTCCCCCTATCTTACCCCTTTCCCTCCCAGTTCCCGTATTCCCTTCCGCTTAGCTTATTCCTTCCCTTTCCACTTTTCCCTTCTCACTTTTCAATGAGATGGGAGAAGTTTCACCATAGATTGAATATGTCTTAAGATTTTTCACTTAAAGCCAATTCTGAAGGCAGTAAGATACCCACTATATTCATCCCCCTCCATTCTTTCTCTCAGATATAATAGGTTTCCTATGCCTCTTCATGAGATGTACTACCCCCACTTTACCCTTTTTCTGGTACAATGTCCTTTCCACATCAATTTCTAGAACAAGGTATACATGTATTCTTTATACATCTATATAGTCAAAATATAGTTCCCAAGATTAATCTTTACCTTTTTAGATTTCTCTTGAGTTCTATATTTGTAGATCAAACTTTTTGTTAAGTTCTGGTTTTTTCATCAGAAATAGATGAAATTCGCTTACTTCGTTGAATGTCCATCTTCTTCCCTGGAAAAAGATGCTCATTCTCGCTGGGTAAGTTATTTTTGGTTGCATACCAAGTTCCTTAGCCTTTTGGAATATCATATTCCAGGCCCTTCGATCTTTTAATGTGGATGCTGCCAGATCCTGGGTGATCCTTATTGTGGCTCCTTGATACTTGAATTGGGTTTTTCTAGCCGCTTGCAATATTTTTTCTTTCATCTGAGGGTTCTGGCATTTGGCCACTATATTCCTTGGTGTTTTGATTTTAGGATCCCTTTCAGTGGGTGATCGATGAATCCTTTCAATGTTTATTTTTTCCTCTGTTCCTATGACTTCTGGGCAGTTCTCTTTGATAATTTCCTGGAAGACAGTGTCCAGGCTCTTTTTTTCATCATGTTTTTCTGGGAGTCCAATGATTCTCGGATTGTCTCTCCTGGATCTGTTTTCCAGGTCTGTTGTCTTCCCCAGAAGGTATTTCACATTTTTCTCCATTGTTTGATTTTTTTGGATTTGCTTGACTGATTCTTCTTGTCTCCTCGAGTCATTCAATTCCACTTGTTCAATTCTGATTTTCAGTGAAGTATTCTCTTCACTCACTTTTTTAAAATCTTTTTCTAATTGTCCAATTGAGTTCTTTTGTTCTGTGGAATTTTTTTCCATTTCGCCAATTTTGTTTTTTAGAGAGCTGTTTTCTGTTTCCAGTTCACTAATCCTATTTTTCAAGGATTTTACTTCTTTATCCACTCTCTCTTTAACTTTCTCCAGGCTCTTTTGCCAAGCCTCCCTCTCCTTTTCCCAAGCCTCACTCTTCTTTCCCCATTTTTCTTCTAGCTCCCTTGTGAGAGCCTTTTTAATCACTTCTATGAGGTTCATCTGTGCTGAGGAACAGACGATCTCCTCCTTTGGGGATTCACCTGGGGACTGCCTGTTTTTAGTCTCCTCAGGATTTAGAGTCTGCTCTCTATCTGTATAGAAGCTGTCAAGGGTTAAAGTCCTCTTCAGCTTCTTGCTCATTCTGTCTATTAATCAGAGACAAACTACCAAAGAAAAACAGAAAAAACTGGAGTCTTTCTTTGGGGGGGGGGGGCTGGGTGTGTTATCGAGCTTCCTCTACAGACTGCAGGGGGCAGCAGTGAGGCACTAGCAGGACTGTGTGCACCTGCGCTCTGAGATCCCAAAGCGTGCTGAGTCACTGAGGGGGGGGTACGGGGGGGGGGCAGCCAGGTCCTGAGAGACTCCAGCTGTTTGGGGTTGTATTCTTCAGCCCCGGTGTTTTTAGCTTCTCTGTTGGGCTGTTGACTTGCTGCCGGAGGAAAGTATCCAAACCTGTAGCGAAGTTCTCCCCGCAGAGACGGCTACGATCACTCTCCACCCCCTCTCCAGTCTGCTCCTGTGCCCTCACTGCCACTGCCCGCCGCCTGCACCCGATCTAAAACCGCCCCAGCCCTCCAGTAAAGACAGACCTTTCTTGGCGGATCTCAAGGATGGCTTCTCTTGGTAACTATTTGTGGGTTTTTTTCAGTCAAGCATTGATTCAGAGGCTTGTAATGAAATGGATAGTGAGAGAAAGCGTGGAGCTTATGCAGCTGTGAGCCTCCTCTCCGCCATCTTAACCGGAAGAACCCCTGATCATCATTTCTTATACATTAAGATAGTCTGTTATAGGCATTACCATAATTTTCTCCAATTTATGTGATCCATTCAATTTTCAGTTCCTTGCCACTATGGAAAAGGTTGCCACACATATTTATCATCTTTTTTCTGTCATCTTGACTACGCAGAGAGATGTGAAATGGTACCTCAGAACTGTTTTGATTTACCATAGTTGGAGCTATCCATTTCGCTTTCATAATGTTCTCTACTTATTGTTTAGCCATAACTTTGTCCTTCTCCACAGATCTGAGAGGTAGACTTGCCCTTGTTTTCCTAATTTGCTTATAGCATCACTCTTTTTTATTATAGCTTTTTATTTAAAGATATATGCATAGGATATTTTTCAGCAATGACAGTTGAAAATCTTTTTGTACCAACTTTTTCCCTCCTTCCCTCCACCCCTTCCCCCAGATGGTAGGTTGACCAATACATGTTAAACATGTTAAAGTATAAGTTAAATACAATATATGTATACATGTCCAACTAGTTATTTTATTGTACAAAAAGAGTTGGACTTTGAAATAGTGCACAATTAGCCTGTGAAGGAAATCAAAAATGCAGGGGGACAAAAATGGAGGGATTGGGAATTCTATATAGTGGTTCATAGTCATCTCCCAGAGTTCTTTCCCTGGGTGTAGCTGGTTCAGTTCATTACTGCTCTATTGGTACTGATTTGGTTCATCTCATTGTTGAAGAGGGCCATGTCCATCAGAATTGATCATCATATAATATTGTTGTTGAAATATATAATAATATTCTGGTCCCGCTCATTTCACTCAGCATCAGTTCATGTAAGTCTCTCCAGGCTTTTCTAAAATCATCCTGCTGGTCATTTCTTACAGAACAATAATATTCCATAATATTTATATACCACAATTGTGATGACCGCGTTTAGCACCCAGAGTATATTAAAATCAAGTGGAGTCAGAATAAGGGAAAATCCTTGATCTTTATTCTTTGCAGAGGTGAAGGGGAATGGTGATACAAAATGAGAGCAATCGTGAGACCAATCCAGCCAGCAGTACCTCTGTTCTCACACTCCACCACCAAATCCTCTAAGCAATCTCCTATATAATACATCAAACTTGCACAGAGAGTGGGTGGGGCCATTCTTTCTCCAAGCATATATTAATATTGTCCAATTGCTAATTAGCCTCAAGCACTTCATACCTCAGCATAACGACTCAAGAGCTTCAGCCCATTACACACAATTTATTCAGCTATTCTCCAATTGATGGGCATCCACTTAGTTTCCAGTTTCTGTCCACTACAAAAATGGCTGCCACAAACATTCTTGCACATACAGGTCCCTTTCCCTTCTTTAAAATCTCTTTGGGATCTAAGCCAGAAGTGACCCTGCTGGGTCAAAGGGTATGCATAATTTGATAGCTTTTTGAGCATAGTTCCAAATTATAGTATCACTCTTTATGTCTAAATCATGAACCCATTTCAATCTTATGTTGATTAAAGATGCTAGGTATTGGAGTAGGATTCTGGGAGGATGGCAGAGTACATTGGTAAATTTCAACTTCTCCAGATTTCCCTCAAATAGAACAAATTTGTGCCCCAGTATGAACATAGACTAAGTGAAAAATCAAGAAGACTTGGAGCAGAACAAGGGTTCTCCAAGTATATCTGGAGAAGATCTGAAGAAAGATGCTGGGGCAGGGATTAACTCAAGTGAAGGGCAAATACTTCAGGCTAAGTCTGTAGAAACATCAAGTGTAGAGTTTAGGGCTAAATGTGTTTGGCTGGAGCCTCAACAGGAACCACAGAAACTTTCACTTTCTGGACAGTGTATGGAGTAAAGCCCTGGATCAAAGAAAAACAAATTGCAGCAAAGAATTCAAATATGCTGTAGCTACAATAAGAATTGTACAGGAACTATCAGCAATCACAATAAAAGATTGAGGTCCTAGAATCATATCTACTGACAATCAAAAAAAAAACAAAAACAAAAACAAAAAAACAAACCAAAATAAAAAACTAGCTGTGCATCCAAAATATCACATCCAACAAAATTATCTATAATATTGAATAAGTAAATAATGAACGATCAATAAATATGCAGATTTTCAGGACTTTCTATCAACCAAACAAATCGAAAAGAAAATTTTGCACAGAAAAGTCAATATCAAAGATGAATTTCAAGGAACATGACATAGACAAATTGCTTTTTTTTTTTTTTAACATGGGCAATGTATATTTTTCTAAGTATTATTTTCACTTAGATTATCAGATTTTCTGTCACATAACTGGGCAAAATATCTTCTAAAAATTGCTTTAATTTCTTCTTTATTGGTGGCAAGTTCACTCTTTTCATTTTTGATACTGGTTATTTAGTTTTTTTTTTCTTTCCTTTTTCTGGTCAAATTAACCAAAGGTTTATCTGTTTGTTTTTCACAAAAAACAGTTCTTACTTTATTAGCTCAATAGTTTGTGGCTTTCACTTTTATTAATCTCTCGATTTTCAGAATTTCTAATTTGGGATTTAATTGATGGTTTTTAATTTGGTCTTCTAACTTTCTTAGTACCATACTCAATTCGTTTGATCTCTTTCTCTGTTTTTTCCCTTAACACCCCATAATTTGAGTATCTTGTCACATTATTGACATTTTCTTGGATGAAATTATGCAGTTTTTTTTTTTTTATGATTTGTTGTTTGAATTAATCACTTTTAGAATTACATTATTTAGTTCCAAATTAATTTTGGTCTATTTTTCTATTGCTCTTTATTACACATAATTTTATTTCATCATGATCTGAAAATGATGCATTTACTATTTCTGCCTTTCTGCATTTAAATGAGAGATTTTATACCCAAATACACATTCAATTTTTATAGATTCCATGTACTGCTGAGAAAAATATATATTCCTTTCTATCTCCATTCAAATTTCTCCAAAGATCTATCATACTTAACTTTTCTAAAATTATATTCATCTCTTGAACTTTCTTGTTTACTTTGCTTTGAGGTTATGTTTATCTAGTCTGATAGAGGAAGTTTGAAATTCCCCACAAGTATAGCTTTATTATGTTTATTTCTTCTTGAAACTCAACTTCTCTAAGAATTAGGATTCTAAACCACTTGGTGCATATGTGCTTGTTATGGATATTACTTCATTATGTATGATACCCTTTAGCCAGATGTAGTTTTCTTCCTTATCTCTTTTAATTAAACCTATTTTTATTTTTGCTTAATCTGAGATCAGGATCACTACCTCCCTCCCCTAATTCTACTTCAGTTGAAGAATAATATATTCTATTACAGTCCTTATCTTTACTCTGTATGTATTCCTTGCTTCAAATGTGTTTCTTGTCAACAACATATTGTAGGATCCTGGCTTTTATTCCTCCTTGTTATCTGTTTCCATTTTATGTGAGAGTTCACAGATAAGATTATTAACTCTGTACTTCCTGCCATCCTGGTTTCTCTCTCTTTTCACCCTTTCCCTCTTCACCAGTGTTTTGTTTCTGATCACCACTCCCCTCAATCTGATCTCATTTTTCAGCCCTTTTCCCCCTTTATCTTTTCCTTTCTAGTTATGCCCTCCCTTCTATTAATTCTATATTTTCTTTCCTCATTCTCCTCTTAATTTTCTATAGGGTTAGAGAAATTTCTATAGCAAACTATGTGTGACATTCTCTCTTTGAGCCAAATGTTCAAACAATACTCAATGTTCTCTCTTCTTTCTCTCAACTGTAATAAATCTTTTATGTCTCTTCATGTGACATAATTTACTCCATTTTGTTTCTCCTTTTCCTCTTCTCTCAGTACAATACCTTTTCTATCACTAATTCCTTTTTTATATCATAATATTGAAATCAATTTTTATATACAACCTCTAAGTATACCCCCTTCTAACTATCCTGACAAAGAAATAATTATCAAGAATTACATGTATCATCTTGCTGTGTAGGGTGGTAAAGATTTTAACTTAAAAAAAACATATTTTTCCCCCTCCATTACCTTTTTCTGCTTCTCTTAGTCTTGTATTGTGGAGGTCATTTTTTGTTGTTGTTGTTATTGTTGTTGTTTTTGTTGTTCAGCTCTGATCTTTTCATCAGAAATGCATATAATTTCCCAATTTCCTTGAATATCTATTTTCCCCCTCAAAGATAATTAATTTATAGTATTAGTACAAGCTTCTTTGCCTTTCAGAATATCGTATTCCAGGCCCTTTGAGCTTTACAACCTATCATATTTCAGTGAAAAATAAATAAGGTTAAATTATTGGTGAAATATTCATGGATTGTCAGATCCAATATAGTAAAAATGACAATGCAAATGTATGTATGTATGTATGTATGAATGTATATATGTATTGCTAAGGAAATTGGAGTTAAGTGACTTACCCGGGGTCACACAGCTAAAAAAGTATTTTCTTAATGTATACTTATATAAATATATACATACATACACACACGTACAAAAACACACCACACATACATTCACACATCTTTCCTATCCCTGCTGACTCTAATTCAATTCTGCTATATAATTTGCCTTGTTGTTACTTAACTTCTCTCCAACCAAGGATCTCTTCCTTATATTCTTCCCTTACCCTTTACTTCTCTATCTACCCATCCCTTCCCCCTTATTTCTTTATAGTTTTTTTGGGGGGTGCTATAATCTTTATGGTATCTATGTAGTGTTGCCTATTGAACTCATTCTCCACATAACTAGGATTTCAGAACTATGAACCCTCCTTCCCTTTCTAATGCCTCTGTATGCCTTCTTCCTCTGAAACTCATTTGAATAACAAGATTGCTATTTTTGCCTTCTCTACCAATCTTTTTTTTTTGAACACCCTATTATTGATGTGAATCATACACATATAGTATGCATTTTCCATGAAAAAATGAAACATAAAGAATTTGTCCATGTTTAAACAGTTTGTCCATGTTAGAGTTCCTTAAAAGTGATTTTTGAATTGTGCTCTTTTATGTTAAATTTTCTGTTAAATTTGAGTTTGATTGATAAAAAGTTCTAAAAATCTGTAAGTTCATTTAAGGTCCATTTTTTTCTCATTCAAAATTGTAGATAATTTTGCTGGATATGATGTTTTTTGCAACAGGCATACTTTTGATTGGCTGTAGATATGATTCTAGTACCTGTTGTCTTTTATGACATTTGCTGACATTTATGACATTTTGCACAATTCTAATTGGGAATCCTCTGTACACTGCAACTCTGTGTTTGGTGCCCTTCTTATCTCTACTTTCACCTATTTCCTTAACTATACTTTAACCTTACTTCCAAACTCCATAATAAACCTCTTTTATCAATCTAGCTTTTTGGGCCAATAAATGCTTTTATTGCAAACTTGTGCCACCACTAGACCTCATTTAAATCAGTATCCTTGTGCCGAATCCAAAAGGGTTGCAGGGGAACTCTATTTGATTCCCTGTACCCCAAACCTGCCACTAGACCTCAACTAAACCTTAATTTCATTTAGGTACCCCATATCTATCCCTCTATCACTACCACTTCAGAATAATTTTCTTGGATTATTCCCTGCATTATTGCATCAAGGTTCTCCTTTTGGTCACAACTTCCTGGCAGTCTAATTATTCTTATTCCTATACTTTTACTTCTTGATATGTTTTCCAGATATGTTTTTTCCTTGTTAACTGTATCACATTCTGTTCTATTTTTTTCATTCTTTGAAACTTGATTTGTTATTTCTTGGTATCTCACATCTTCACTGGCTTCCCCTGGCCCAATTCTAATTTTCAAAGAATTATTTTCATCTTTGAGAATGTACTTCCTTTTCTCCTTTGTTAACTTTTCTTCATAATTTTCTTGTTTTTCTTGGATGGTTTTTATTTTTATTTTGTTTTAGTTTTTCCTCAATGTTTCTCATTTGATTTTAAAATTCTTTTTTGAATTCTTTTATAAATTCTCTTTGGTCAGGGAGCCATTTCATGTTTCTCTTTGGAACTGCTGAAAATGAAATCCAGTCTTCTTTATTCCCATAATATGTTTCAATGGTGGGGTTCTTTTTTCTTCAATACTTAATTTTTTTAGTAAGGGGTATTAGTGTAAATACCTCTAATCTTGCAGTGGGGAGATGGTGCCTCAAACTTTCTTTCTGCTCCCCACTTTGACCAAGAACCCCAAAACAAGAACTCCACCTTCTTGCAAGTGCCCACAGACAGCAGTGTCCTTGTCCCACTGCATCTACATTCATGAAATGTCTGGTTCCTTCTTACCCAGGGCCCCATCTCAGCATAGCAGGGCCTCGTGTTTTGGCCAAGGTTCACTCTATTTTTTCCTGACTTGACAAACAGTTTGAAAAGTGAAAGTCTCTATGATTCCTGCTGAGGCTACAGCCACACCCAACTAGCCTGAAGGGTCTCCCCCTGATGTTTCAGTGAAGGTAGCCCTGATTGGAAAGTGAATAGATGCCAACCTATCAGGAAAAGGCTGAATAAGTTCTGGAATATGAAAATAATGAAATATCATCTTTCTATAAAAAAATGATGAATAGGTTGATTTTAGAAAGTTCTGGGGAAAATTACATGAACTGATGCTGAGCAAAAACAAGCAAAATCAGGAACGCATTATGCACAGTAACAAGATTACATGAAGGTTAATTGTGATAGACGTGTTTCTTCTAAACAATATGGTAATTCAAGCCAATTCCAATAAAAATATGATGGAATGTGCTATCCACATGCAGAGAGAAAACTACAGAGATTCGATATGTATCAAAGCATAGTATTTTCACTTTTGTTGTTGATTGTTGCTTGATTTTTCTTTCTCTTTTTTTCCCTTTTGATCTGATTTTCTTTCATAGCATGATGAATAAGGAAATATGTTTAGAATAGATGCACATGTTTTATTTATATCAGATTGCTTGCTTTCTTGGGGAGAGGGAGAAAGATTAGAGAGGGAGAAAATTATGGAACAAAAGGTTTTGCAATTTGAATGTTGAATGCTATCTTTGCTTTGTATTTTGAAAAATAAAATACTATATAACAAAGAATGAGCAGTATGATTTCAAAAAAAAAAAAACATGGAAAGGCTTACATGAACTGATGAATAGTTTAGTGAACACAAAGAACATCATACACAGTAACAGCAAAATTTTTTGATGAACTTTGAATGATTTAGTTATCATTAGCAATACAATGATCCAAGACAATTCCAAAGAATTTATGATGAAGCATATCTGCCTCCAGGAAAAGAACTGATAATGATTGAATACAGAATGAGGTGTGCTATTTTTCACTTACTCTTATTTTTTTAATCTTCTTGTACAAAATGACTAATATGAAAAATTTGTTATTTATAACTGTAGATGTTTCATCTATATCTGATTAGTTACTCTCTCAAGAAGAGAGAAGGGGCAGAAAGAGAAGGATAAAATGTGAAACTCAAAATTTTAAATAAAAAAATATTAAAGAAAACAAAAGTTGGGGCTGTCTTTAATTTGATTTAATCAATAATGTAAAGAAGACAATAAAAGCATGCTGACATTCACTGTCAATGCTGAGGTAAATGTTTTAAAAAGAGGTTTTTGAAATTTTCTGAAGATCCTATATAATCCAAAAATATATTGTATTTTAATTTTTCTTTAAATATTTAGAAGATGAAGAGAGTATGGTTCCTCGGAAAATAAGCAGGGTTGACTTAGCTGAAAGTAACCCAGTGTTCAAAATATGCATATATATTAGAAAATAATTCACAATTACATGTAAACTGGTTTTTATATTAATTCTAGTTCTACTGAAGAAAAGACAATGAAAGGGAAAACTCATGAATAATTTACTTTCTGTTATGAAAATGTAAAGAAGTAATGAACCTTATGAATGAACTGATTTCTGTTCTGACACTGAGAATAAAACACTGAATTAATTTCAACTAGAGAAAAAATATTAAATCATATAGCCGACACAATGTAGGGACTGGGGAAAATGCAAACTTAATTAATAAATGTTTTCTGCAATCAAAATTCAGAGAATATCTCTTATTCAAGCAGAAATACTATTTTGAATGCAGGAGCTGAGAACTCAAATAGCAGAGTCAGGAAGTCATATGACAAAAAGGTTCTCAGAAATGTCAGCAGATGAAAAGTTTCAATTGATACTTTAATTACTTTAGACTAGGCCTCAAGCTACTCTAAGGTCCAGGCCAGCATTAATTTCAAAGCCTTGTAAGTGAAAGTCAGCTTGTTTTTAAAGAAATAATTAGGAATTGCCAATAATTTCTAACATATCTAAAGAAACATATCTAAACGTTTATATATATTTTTTAAAATCTCCTTTGTTTTTCTCCTTTGATATTAAAGTAAATACTGTTGAATGGATGAGAAAAGATAGGATTACTTAATGTTTGAGAGGTTGTGGAAAGACAGGCACCTGAATATGTTGGTTATTAGAACTATGAATGAGTACACCCATTCTGGAAAGCAATTTGGAATATCCATATTTTTGAAAGAGAGATTTTACTGCTAAAATATATATGCCAAGATTATCAATAATAAATAAAAGTTCCATGTATACTAAAGAAACACAGATATTATGTGAAAGACAAAAACTGAGTGAACAAAAAGTGATGCCCATCAATTGGGAATTGGCTCAATAAATTTTGGTACATGAACATAATTAATTCTTCTATATTTTGAGAAATGGACTATATAATAAACAAATATAAAAAGTCAATATAAAGTAAAGACAAATGAATTGATACAAAACGAAGAGAATAAAGCCAAGAAAATAATAAATACCACTGCAAAAATATAAATGGAAAGAAATAACTCAAGGCAATCAAAATTGACTTGCAAAATTAAAAATTTCAGATTTGGCTTCAAAGAATGATATATTAAACAACAGATCTCCACACTTCTGTTATAGTAATTTATTTTTAAAATATTTTTATCCTTTTTTGCTCTTTTCAAAAAATATCAATAAAAATATTTAGAAGAAAGCTTTTGGACACACATTAGGCCAAATAAAAGCATAACTTATCAAAAACAATTTATTATTTTTATTATTATTTAAATAACTTTTTATTGATAGAACTCATGCCAGGGTAATTTTTTACAGCATTATCCCTTGCATTCACTTCTGTTCTGATTTTTCCCCTCCCTCCCTCCACCCCTTCCCCCAGATGGCAAGCAGTCCTTTACATGTTGAATAGGTTACAGTATATCCTGGATACAATATATGTGTGCAGAACCAAACAGTTTTCTTGTCGCACAGGGAGAATTGAATTCAGAAGGCATAAATAATCCGGGAAGAAAAACAAAAATGAAAGCAGAAAAACAATTTATTTTTAAAACATTATTAAGAATGGCACTGTTTTATTATCTCAAGAGTTAATAATTTGGTCAGTGTAAGGTCTCCTTCCATCAGTGAAATTCCTAACCTTTCTTAATGGTTTAATAACCTGAATTCAAAAGTCATAAGCAAATCAACAAGCAAGCAGATAGAATAATACATAACAGATTAGCTTGTGGTGATAAGCTGCCCAGAATTTTGTTAAAATCATCCTTTGAAAACAGGCACACTTATTCATATGATTAAATAAAATAAATTAAATAGAATCAATGTGTATGAAATGACACTCACACATACATATGTGTGCATAGATGTTTATACACATTTGTAACATTTTAATATATTAGATACAAAATTATATATAATTATGGCTATACCTGTATCTATATAGCTATATCTATAGTACATATAATTTCTCTTTGCCTATATATTTTATACCATTTCTATTAATCAAACACGTTGAATATTATCAGTTTATGGAGAAGGGATAGTTTGAGGAAACAAAAGTGGAAATCGCATTCATGAAAGAAAAATCACCATAAAACAAAATAAAGACAAAGGCAGTATGAGAGAAATCTGTGCATGTATACACAGACACTCATATACCCAGCCATCCTCTTATCCATCCATCCATTTATCGATGTATATGTTAATCTATCTGTCTGTATCCATATGTGAATATTTGCACATGCCTATGTGATTTTTATCATTCATACATGTATCTGTATGCATACACAAAAAATGTTTGTATATATACATAAATGGTTTTATCCTCTGTATGTGCATATTTTCATCTTTACTTTCTCTACTGTTAACTTTTTGATTGTCTTTTCCTCTTCTGTTCCTTAAAACCACCCTTACTACAAAAGTCTAATAATTGAGGTCTTTTATTGATACTTATAGCACAATAATTGAAAAACAGCAACAACAATGACAGAAGAGAGGGGAAACTTCACTCTTCAGAAAACTAAAGTTCTCAGCTCTTTGTTTCTTTCTTACTTTTATTTATCAGCTATATTTAGATCATAGATCCAGAGGACTAAGAAAATGTTTTCTTCTCCAATTTAAGGGGAAAAAACCTGGGTATTATTGACACTCAAAAAACAAAAGTATAAATATATGTATGAAAATCCTACTTGCCAACTGTGATATGGTATCTAAACTTGATTGGTTGGGCAATTACTTTTACTAAATGAGGGCCCCCTACTCAGATTAGATTCAAGTCTAATTGTAATGGGCCAGAACTCTGGAGAAAGGTGTTAACTCAGTGAAATTGATAAGACAATGGTTATCTAATTTAGAATGGCCATTAATAGTTCTTTAATTCAGTATGATTGATTTAATCTTACAAGAAATAATGGTTTCCTTGTGATATAATGATTGGTTTATATTTAATATACTGTAGTGATGTAGTTGTAATAGAGTATATAAACTGGGACAAACTCAGCCAGAAACAGAGAAGACTTAACATGATCCTGGTGGCTCTCCTGCCTCCTGTATTCCTCCACTGAAACCAAGACCCATTCTGGAGGACCTCCAGAAAGCTAGCCCAGCCCCAGGTGAAGGAGACAGACTGTGAAAGAGATAATAAAGACTTTAGACTCTATTCCTGACCATTCTGGTGGTTATTATTCTGCTGAAACCAAGGCCCATTCAGAGGACCTCCAGAGAGCTAGCCAGGACATTACATTTAATATTATTTTCATTTTCATCAGATTCTAGATTAATCTGATTGCTAGAATAAAGAGAATATCCAGAGTCTGTAGATAATGTCAATTTTATTGGAGGTAGAAATGTGAAAGGTTAGAATTCAATATGATCTTAGTGAGAAACATGGTCAAGCTATGAAATATGCCTCACCACTACTGAATGTCTAGTTTCTGTGTCCCTTGCCCTGTTTTCATATTCTTGTCTCCCTTACACTATCCCATTGCCTTATACTGAATTGGTCTTTGTGATAGAAAGAAGTTGAAATAAAAATTTAATTTACAAGAAGAAAATATGATCCTCCTCTTAAAGTGGGAATTCCTTTCACTAATGAAGATTGTAAACCATTTCTAACTTAAATTGTTTCAGAGTGACCAGATTTTAAATCTTGTCTGATTCTTACTAGTTGTGTAACCATAAGCAAATCATTTGACCTTAAAATCTGGCAAACTATTGTGGCAATGTTTAACATTAAGAAACAAGTCCATTTACTCCCCATTCTTCTAGAATTTGCTCATCATGACTTTTTTTTGAAAAATTCTTCCATCACTTTTCCATGTAGAATTGATTTCTTTTTGTACCTATATTAATCAATCAATAAACATTTATTATAGATTTACAATGCTCTAGGCACTATGTTGAGTGCTTGAAAAGCAGAAAGAAGCAAAAGATAATGTCTGACCTCAATGAACTCACAATTATTTATGTGTGGGTGCTTATATAAATACATATTTATATATATGTGTGTGTGTGTGTGTGTATTATATATATGTATGTGTATGCATGCATTATATATGTATATATGTGTATGTGTGTATTATATATGTATATGTGATATATAATATGTATGTGTGTATTTATAATATGTGTGTATATGACAAATAGGACATAATAGATACTAGAATTTAGCAATGTTGGTTATGGCTTCATGATTTAAAAAACAAAATTTAAATTAAATCTTAAAGGACTTCAGTAGTCACAATTGAACTCATACTAGTTATAATGTGTCTTGTTCTTGGAGGTCAGGATACCAGTGTAATTATATAAAAAAGTATGTGATGGCATTTGATGTGATAAGATAGGAAAAATAAGTAAGGGGTAGGTTATGAAAAACATTATTGCTAAAAAGAGCATTATATATTTGATGCTGGAGGTGATAGGGAGTATTTAAGTTTTCAAATCATTCTACAGATCAAACCTGTATTTTTGGAAAATCATTTTGGTTGCTCAATTGATTAGATTAATTGGCTTGAGGTCTCATGGTTACGATGAGACTGATAAACCTATTAGAAGGCAAAATTCAGATTTGAGGGGATAAGGGTCTTCACAAGAGAATTGGCAGGGTCTAAGGAGAGATGAGGACATATATAAGAGATATTGCAAAGGTAAAATCAACAGACTTTGATAACAGATTGGTAGTCTCAGTTTGCATTACATTCTATTTTTTATTTTAATAGTATTTAATTTTTTTCTAAAATACATGCAAAATATTCTTCATCTTTGCAAAACCTTGTGTTCAAAATTTTCTCTCTTTTTCTCCTCTTTCACCTTTCCCAAGACAACAAGCATTCTGATATAGGATTAATATGTCCAATTCTTCTAAACATATTTCAGTATTCATCCATATTCATCCTGGGTTGCAAGAAAAATCAGATCAAAAGGGAGAAAAAAGAGGAGAAAGAAAAACAAACAAACAAATAAAAACATCAAAAAGGTGAAAATGCTATGATTCACTTCATATTCAATCTCTACAAATCATTCTCTGCATGTAAATGACACTTTCCATCACAAATTTATTGGAATTACTTTGAGTCCCCTCACTGTTGAAAAGTATGCTCTAATTTTTTGTAATAAACTATTTCATATGATCCTTGTTGTTCACCTCTTCTTAAAAAAAAAAAAGATAAAATGACATTACAAGTGATGTCTTGACTTGCATGTGAATTAAATTTAAGTGAGGTGGACTTGTACAGTGTTATTAGTCTCATTCTCCCAGAGTTAGTGTAATTGAATGCCAAAACAGCATCAATGATGAAGAAATTAAAAAATTATTTAGGATTTAATCTAATTATTTAACCTAACAACGATAAGCTAATTTAGACTATGTGTATTTACAAAATGTATGTATATTTACAAAAATAAAAATTGCCCAGATTAACAGAAGTGAAAGTAAATTATTTAAATAGTCCCATTTCAGAAAAAAAGAAATTAAACAAGCTGTTAATGAATTCCCTAAGAAAAAAATCTCCAGGCCAGATGGTTTGCAAGTGAATTCTACCAAACATTTAAGAACAATTAATTGCAATATTATGTAAACTATTTGGAAAAATAGGTAAAGAATGAGTACTGTCACATTCCTTCTATGACACAAATATAGTATTGATACCTGAACCAGGAAGAGCCAGAACAAAGAAAGAAACAAATAGAAATCATATGGTAATCTCTTTTTTTAAAATATTTTATTTTATTTTATTTAATAATAACTTTATATTGACAGAATCCATGCCAGGGTAATTTTTTTTTTACAACGTTATCCCTTGCACTTGTTTCTGTTCCAATTTTTCCCCTCTCTCCCTCCACTCCCTCCCCTAGATGGCAAGCAGTCCTATATATGTTAGATATGTTGCACTATATCCTAGATACAATATAAGTTTGGAGAACTGAACAGTTCTCTTGTTGTACAGGGAGAATTGGATTCAGAAGGTAAAAATAACCCTGGGAGAAAAACAAAAATGCAAATAGTTCACATTCATTTCCCAGTGTTCTTTCTTTGGGTGTAGCTGCTTCTGTCCATCATTTATCAATTGAAACTCAGTTAGGTCTCTTTGTCAAAGAAATCCACTTCAATCAGAATACATCTTCATACAGTATCGTTGTTGGAGTGTATAATGATCTCCTGGTTCTGCTCATTCACTTAGACTTAGCATCACTTCATGTAATTCTCGCCAAGCCTCTCTGTATTCATCCTCCTGGTCATTTCTTACAGAACAATAATATTCCATAACATTCATATACCACAATTTACCCAGCCATTCTCCAAATGATGGTCATCCATTCAATTTCCAGTTTCTAGCCACTACAAACAGGGCTGCCACAAACATTTTGGCACATACAGGTCCCTTTCCCTTCTTTAGTATCTCTTTGGGCTATAAGCTTTTTGGGCATAATTCCAGATTGCTCTCCAGAATGGTTGGATTCGTTCACAACTCCACCAAGAATGCATCAGTGTCCCAGTTTTCCCGGATCCCCTCCAACATTCATCATTATTTTTTCCTGTCATCTTAGCCAATCTGACAGGTGTGTAGTGGTATCTCAGAGTTGTCTTAATTTGCATTTCCTGATCAACAATGATTTGGAACACTCTTTCATATGAGTGGTAATAGTTTCAATTTCATCATTTGAAAATTGTCTGTTCATATCCTTTGACCATTTATAAATTGGAGAATGGCTTGATTTCTTATAAATTAGAGTCAGTTCTCTATATATCTTGGAAATGAGGCCTTTATCAGAACCTTTAACTGTGAAGATGTTTTCCCAGTTTGTTTCTTCCCTTCTAATCTTGTTTGCATTAGTTTTGTTTGTACAAAGGCTTTTTAATTTGATATAATCAAAATTTTCTATTTTGTGATCAGTAATGGTCTCTAGTTCATCTTTGGTCACAAATTTCTTTCTCCTCCACAAGTCTGAGAGATAAACTATCCTATGTTCCTCTAATTTATTTATAATCTTGTTCTTTATGCCTAGGTCATGGACCCATTTTGATTTTATCTTGGTATATGAAGTTAAGTGTGGGTCCATGCCTAGTTTCTGCTATACTAATTTCCAGTTATCCCAGCAGTTTTTATCAAATAATGAATTCTTATCCCAGAAGTTAGGATCTTTGGGTTTGTCAAACACTAGATTGCTATAGTTGACTATTCTGTCTTGTGAATCTATCCTTTTCCACTGATCAACTAATCTATTTCTTAGCCAATACCAAATGGTTTTGGTGACTGCTGCTTTATAATATAATTTTAGATCAGGCACAGCTAGGCCGCCTTCATTTGATTTTTTTTTTTCATTAATTCCCTTGAGATTCTCAACTTTTTATTGTTCCATATGAATTTTGTTGTTATTTTTTCTAGATCATTAAAATATTTTCTTGGAAGTCTGATTGGTACAGCACTAAATAAATAGATTAGTTTAGGGAGTATTGTCATCTTTATTATTTTTGCTCAGCCTATCCAAGAGCACCTAATATTTTTTCCAATTATTTAAGTCTGACTTTATTTGTTTGGAGACTTTTTTTATAATTTTGCTCATATAATTCCTGGCTTTTCTTTGGTAAATAGATTCCCAAATATTTTATGATATCAACAGTTATTCTGAATGGAATTTCTCTTTGTATCTCTTGCTGTTGGGTTTTGTTGGTGATGTATAAAAATGCTGAGGATTTATGGGGATTTATTTTGTATCCTGCTACTTTGCTAAAATTATGAATTATTTCTAATAGCTTTTTAGTAAAATCTCTGGGGTTCTCTAGGTATACCATCATATCATCTGCAAAGAGTGATAGTTTGGTTTCCTCATTGTCTACTTTAATTCCTCTAATCTCTTTCTCAACTCATTGCAGAGACTAGTGTTTCTCATACAATATTGAATAATAATGGTGATAGTGGGCAAACTTGCTTCACTCCAGATCTTACTGGGAAAGGTTCCAGTTTTTCCCCATGGCATATGATGCTTACTGAAGGTTTTAAATATATGTTCCTGACTATTTTAAGGAAATGTCCATTTATTCCTATGCTCTCAAATGTTTTTATTAGGAATGGATGTTGGATTTTATCAAATGCTTTTTCTGCATCTATTGAGATGATCATATATTTTTGTTTGTTTGGTTATTGATATAGTCAATTATGCTAATAGTTTTCCTAATATTGAACCAGCCCTGCATTCCTGGTATAAATCCTACTTGGTCACATATGGTTATCTCAACAGATAAAGACCTTTTGACAAAATATAGCATCCATTTCTATTAAAAATATGAATGAGAACAAGGATCAAGGAAATTTTCCTTAAAATAATAAGCAATATCTAGTTAAAATCAACAGTAAACATTATTTGCAATAGAGAAAAGCTGAATACATTCCTAATAAAATCAGGGTGGAACAAGGTGAAACACTACTCTTATTCAAAATCATATTAGAAATGTTATTAGAAATTCTTATAAAAGAAAAAAATAAAGAAATTATAATTTCTTTACAATAGACAATAAGAAAAAAACACTATCATTCTTTGCACATATGATAATTCCTTAGACAATCCTAGAAAATTATACAAAAACCTACTGACTACAATGAACAGTTTTAGCAAAATTGAAGGGTATAAAATAAACTTCCACAAATCATCACCATTTCTATATATTACTGACAAAGCCCATCAGCAAGAAATAGAAAGAAAAATTCCATTAAATTACTGAAGATAAAATAAAATATTTGGGACTCTACTTGCTAAGAAAAATTCAAAAATTGTATGAACACAATTACAAAATACTTTTCACACAAATAAAGTCAGATTTAAACAATAGGAAATATATCCATTGTTCATAGATAGGCTGAAATAATATAATAAAAATGATATTTCAACCTAAAATGATCTACTTCTTCAGCACTATGTTAACCAAGTGGCAAAAATATATTTTATATAGCTAGAAATAATAACAATTTATCTGGAAAAACAAAAATGTCAAAAATGTCAAAGAATTTTTTTTTAAAGAGAGTGAATTTGCAGTACCAAATCTAAAGCTATATTATATTGCTAATTTACCCCTATTTACCCTTAACTTTTTGTTGAATGTAGTTTTTATTGCATTGTGATCTAAAAAGAAAGCATTTACTATTTCTGCCTTCCTGCATTTAATTTTGAGGTCTTTATGTCCTAATATATGGTCAATTTTTGTGTAGGTTCTATGAACTGCTGAGAAGAAAATATACTCCTTTTTGTCACCATTCAGTTTTCTCCAAAGATCTATCATACCTAATTTTTCTAATATTCTCTTTACCTCTTTATTTCCTTTCTTATTTGTTTAGTGGTTTGATGTATCTAATTCTGAGAGTGCAAGATGGAGATCTCCCAGTATTATTGTTTTGCTGTTTATTTCTTCTTGCAACTCTCTTAACTTCTCCTCTAGGAAGTTAGATGCTATACTACTTGGTGCATATATGTTTAATATTGATATTGCTTCATTGTCTATGCTACCCTTTAGCAAGATATAGTTTCCTTCCTTATCTTTTTTAGTTAGATCAATTTTTGCTTTTGCTTGATCTGAGATAAGAATGGCTACCCCTGCTTTTTTTGACTTCACCTGAAGCATAATAGATTCTGCTCCACTCTTTTACCTTTACTCTGTATGTATCTCCCTGCTTTAAATGTGTTTCCTGTAAACAACATATTGTAGGGCTCTTGTAATGGGTTGAGACTTGAGTTGATGCACTGAGGTCCCAAACATGTGAGGCTAAATAGTAATTAGACCATACACTATTAATATATATCCTTGGAGAAAGAATGGCCCCCACCCACTTTTTGTGCACATCCTGATGTGTTGTACAGGAAATGACGATTTTGGTGGGTGAAAGTCAGGGGGTGGAGAAGGAAGCAGAAAGAGAGACTGCTGACTGGCTTATTGACATAGCTACTCATATTGCTATCACGACTGCCCTTAACCTCCGATCCTCTTTTCACCTGCAATTCCCCTTCATCTCCGCTAGCTTCCTGTTGCAGCTGCCCATATTGCTATAGCAATCCTTCTTCACCTGTAAGATACAAGCAAACCCTCTCCCCCAATAAGTTAGCCTATCTGGTCTCTTCCATTCATCACTTTCTGGATCTTTCCAAATCACCTGGTGATTATCTAAAGATAGTGGAGCTGCTCGCACTGGACACTGCCCTTCTGGTGGGTTATAAAACCTGTCTGCCGGAGCCAGTGCATCTTTGTCAAAAATCAAGAATTAATAGTATAAAGGGTTAGATTTAGTTTAGAAGTTCTCTAAGGTTACCTGTGGCTTCCCCTTTCTTTTGTTTTTGGAGCAGCGTCTTGATGTCTCTGTTTCTCCTCTCTACTATTGCCTGTCCTTGAGGATTAAAGGGTATTCCAGTGGTGTGTAAAAGCTTATACTGTGCACAAAAGTGTGCAAAATGTTTGGAGGTATATGCAGGACCATTGTCTGTTTTTATTTCTTGTGGCACACCCATAATAGCAAATGCTTGTGTGAGGAATTCAGTGACCACTCAGGCTGTCTCTTTTATTGCTGGTATTGCAAAAGTGAATCCTGAAAAGGTGTCTACCACAATGTGGATAAAAAAGACAGATGACCAAAAGATTTATAATGGGTCACATCCATTTGCCAGATTTCATTGTGTCTCAAACCACGAGGGTTCTTCCCTGGAGGCAGTGTAGGAGCGTGAAAAGGAAGGCAAGCTGTACAGCTTTTAACTATGCTCCTAGCTTCCTCTCTTGTTATTCCAAATTGTAAACATAAAGCTCGAGCAGCTTGATGATATTTATAATGAGATGCCTGGGCTTCTTGGAATAAAGGAGTATTGACCAACATAGTTAGAAGGCTATCTGCCTTTGAATTACCATCAAATATGGGACCTGGAAGTCCACTATGAGAGTGGACATGCCAAATATAAATCTTACCTGGATGCTTTCTCACTTGCTCTTAAAGTTTTTTAAAAGAGCTGATATACATTAGAGGATGCAAATTTTATTGGGCTGTGGCAATTCTTTGTACCATACCTACTAAATAGGCTGAATTAGATATTATATTTATGGCTCCTGGATAATTAGTAAGAGCTAGAATGATCACATACAATTCATTCTGCTGAGTGGACTGAAAAGGAGTTCTGACTGCTCTCTTTGTAGTTAAGTCATAAGAGTATACAGCACAAATATTATGTTTGGATGCATGTGTAAAGATAGTTAGTCCTTTAAGAGGAACTTTAGAAACTTTTTCTTCAAGAATCTGAGAAATGATAAGACTTTACAGGACTTCAAAATCTGCTGGAATCATTGGATTCCCTAACACATGAAAAGACTTTTGCAGGACTTCAAAAACTTGGGGGGGGGGAATCATTGGATTCCCTGATATGTGAAGCAATGGACAATAGATTGGTGTTTTGGACTATCTCTTGGCTGCTGAAGAAGGCATATGTATGACTGCTATTTACATACTCTCCTTCTGGCAATCTTTTACAACACCATGTTGATTTATATTGTTTGTTATACTGTTACTTGCATGTACAATTCATGTTTGTTACACATCAAGCCTGCACTGGCTGTGGGGAGAGTCATCACTAATAGCCTCTGTGTTACTGCTATGTGCTTGTGTAATACCTCCCATGCTGATGGGTTTGTGCATACCTGTTTCTAATAAGACCCTTCAATACAGAAACCCGCTAGCAACCCCCACTTCCCTTTGGTGCTTTTCATCTCCCTTCCTGAGATGTCAGGGAGGGAGTGATCATCTCCATTTTAGTGCTTTCACCTCCCTTCCTGAGAAGTCAGGGGGGTCGTGATCTCCTCCTTTTTGGTGCTTTCACCTCCTTCAAGGAATGTGTGTTCACCTTCCATTGGGGGCTCTGACCTTCCTAAGGAGTCAGGGATGGCATGACCACCTGTGTTCTAAAACAAAAGAAAGTGGGAGATATAATAGGCTGAGGCTTAAATTGATGCACTGAGGTCCCACACACATGAGGCTAAATAGTATTTGAATCATACTCTATTAAAATATATGCTTGGAGAAAGAATGGCCCCTGCCCACTCTTTGTGCACGTCCTGATGTGTTGTAAAGGAAATGGCGATTTTGGTGGGTGGAGGCAGGGGAATGGAAAAGGAAGCGGAAAAAGAGACTGCTGTCTGGCTTCTTGACACAGCTGCTCACATTGCTATTGTGACTGTCCTTCACTTCCGATCCTCTTTTCACCTGCAATCCCCCTTCAACTCTACTAGCTGGCTTCCTGCTGCAGCTGTCCATATTGCTATCACAATCCTTCTTCACCTCTACTGACAATAAAGATTGAAGATTTTCCCCTTAACCTGAATTCCTGACTCCGGCTGATTTTAAATACGCAGTCATCACAGGTTCTGATTTTTGATTCAGTCAGCTACCTGCCTCCGCTTAATGGGAGAGCTCATCCCATTCACATTTATGGTTAAAATTACTAATTATGTATTTCCTGCCATCCTAATATCCCCATATTATACTTTTCTTTTTCTTGTCCTCCTTCCCCCTGTTGGAATATTTACAAACTGTTAAGTCATTGAAGTTGATAGAGACAATAATTATCTAATTTAGCATGGTTCAGTATCCTTGATCTAATCTTATAAGGAGATGTGTTGGGCCAGAACCTGAAACAAGGTACTAAGTAGAACTAATTGATACAATGCATGTGTTCACACCTTTACTCATTGGAGTTCAGGGTTTAGTATGAGATAGCCGAATTCACACCTCCCTTGAAGCTCTTAAGGCCAGAAGGCACTATGGGAGAAAATCTATAATCCCACTCTCTGATATATAAGAAGAAAGCAGAGGCCCAGTTAGGGGAGTTCAGCTGAATTAGATTGAGAGGGGAGCATCAAGTGAGTTCAGCCAGAAACCCTCTCTCCGAGGACAGTTACTTCAGGTTAGAGAGAGGTACTTTGGAACATTGACTGGTGTCGGAGAGGAGCACTCTGGGAAGAAGCCCACAAGCCCTCTCTCAGAGGCAAGACAGATTCACCTTTGTGCTGGCTGGGCTGAAGGACAAACTTCTGGATTTGGAGACATCCGGAGGTAGCTCTTGGAACCAAGTAGAGAGGTAGGCCTCTAAGCTAACCAGGCTATATTGGAGGCAATAAAAGATCTGAACTTTATCACCTGGCTGTTTTGAGGTGATTATTACTTTCAACTGCAAGTAAGGCTTCCTCCAGAAAACTTCTCTGAGAAACCTGCTTTCTCCAAGAGAGAACTATTATTTGAAAGAAGAAAAATACCACATCCCCCCATCCCTAGTATTAAACTTATGGGCCCCACATGTGTCACACAGCTCTCCCTCTTTAGGATCCCTCCCTCCTCCCTTTGAATCCCTTCCCCTTTCTTGAACCCTTTCTTCATTACTCTTTTTCCTTTTCTCTTTTCCTCTCCCACTTTTTAATGAGGTGAGAGAAGATTTTCTGTAAAACAAATATGTCAATTATTTCCTCTTTGAGCCAACTCTTATGAGAATAAGATTCATACAATGTTCCTCCCCCTCTCTAAGTTCTCTCAGATATGATAGGTTTTCTTTGCCTCATCGTGGGATGTAGTTTCCCTCATTTTATCTCCCCTTTTCCCTTTTTCTGACACTATCCCCTTTCCATTTCTACTTCCCTTTTTTATGTTATATCAGTAAAATCAAATTATATATGTAGTTTTTATGTATACCCACAACGGAAATATATGTTTCAAGAGTTCCTTTTACCTTTTTCTACTTCTCTTGAGTCCTATGGTTGGAGATCAAATTTTTTTGTTTAGTTCTGGTTTTTCCTTAGAAACAAATGGAATTCCTTTGTTTCATTAAATGTCCATCTTCTTCCATGGAAGAAAATGCTCAGCTTAGCTGGGTAGTTTATTCTTGGCTGCATTTCAAGTTCTTTTGCCTTTTGAAATATCAGATTCCAGACCCTTTGATGCTTTAATGTTGAGGCAGCCAGATCTTGAGTAACCCTTATTGTGGCACCTCAGTATTTGAATTGTTTTTTCCTGGCTGCTAGTGATATTTTTTCCTTAGTCTGAAAATTCTGAAATTTGGCCATAATATTCCTTGGGGATTTTATTTTAGAGTCTTTTTCAGAAGGTGTTTGATGAATTTTTTCAACGCCTATTTTACCTTCTGGTTCTATTACTTTATGAGCAGGTTTTTTTTTGATGATTTCCTGTAAAATAATATCTAGGCTCTTTTTTTCATCATAATTTTCAGATAGTCTAATGATGCTCAGGTTATCTTTCCTAGATCTATTTTCCAGTTCTGTTGTTTTTCCAAGTAAATATTTGACTTGTTTCCCCAATCTTTCTTTTTTTTTTCTTTTTTTTCTTTTTTTGTTTTTTTGTTTTTGCTTGACTGATTCTTGATGTCTCAATCAATCAGTCATTTCTATTTATTCAGTTCTGATTCTTAGTGTTATTTTCTTAATTAGATTTTTTTTAAACTTCTTTTTGTATATGTCTGATTGAGTTTTTAAATGAGTTGTTTCGCTCTATGGAATTTTTTTCCATTTCACTATTTTATTTTTAGTGAGTTATTAAAAAGGAAGACCTGGTAGCCTCAGACTCTGTGGTCAGCATAACATTTTCTCACCAATGAATTTGCTCCATTGATTTTGTTATCTTAAATTTATTTTATTATCATGGATTACTTTGAATTAATATTTTAATTCTTCAACTGTTCAAAGATTTTGCTAGCACAATTGTATCCTTCACAAATCCAGAATTAAATATCTATCATTTATTTCCTTGCATCATTTAATAAACACATAATTTCATGAAGATTTTTATTATTTTTTAAATCCCCTATTGACTAGGTTTCTGGTGACGAGATTTTCTGAATTTAGCCAAATTGTTTTTGCATAATAAACTCTCATTCTCTTGACATATCTATGCTCAAATCTACCTCAGAAAAGATACAGTTCTTTTCTGGCATCACCTTGTAGAGCCTATCCTAATGTAATTATTGGACTACTAAAGTATTTTGTAAGCTTTAATTTTATCTGTGCCTTAATACAAACCCTGGGAGGATGAAGTTATATATATTCTGCTTCCTTATTTTTCTATCTTTAAAAATTGTCATGACCACATATCCAGTGATAACAGATAATGCAGAGGACAGAATTTAATAACTCTTTAGGTTATATCCTACATCTCTAAATTCTCAGTAGTGAGAAGGACTTCACATTAAGTAACCTCTCAAAGATCAGGATATATATTTTCAGTAATTAAGAAAATAGAATGATATTTGAATCCTTATAAAGTGCTATTGCTTCAATACTACCATAATCACCAAATCTAGCCCACAATATCATCATGAAATGAGAAGGAATGAGAGAAAGGAGAGCAAAGTACAAGGTTCTTTCCACAGATCTGCAGTTTCTATTCATACTTGAAGATGGATTCAAGGAGATTTGCTCCTTTGGTAGAACTGTGGTTCAGTTTACAGATGCCTCTTTAGGGCAGCAGCAACGCATGCACGCACACACACATACACACACACGCACACACACACAGAAACACACTCCCCACTCCATCCAGATAATTTTCTCACATAAACTTCCTTTGATATTGTAGGCATCTCTACTGAATATCCATCTAAAAAGGAAATTCACTTACCCATTTAATCTGACTACTATAATACAAATTCTTCAGTGTCTCAGATTTCTAATTGTCTTTACAATTTATACCTGCTAAATTTACAGTCCTACTAAATAAAGGCTTTTTACCTTACCCTATCTTGATTTTAAGCACATAAGAATTCTTATTAGTATACCTTGATATGACTTCTTGAGATGATTAAGCAAGGCTTGTTATTCGAAGAAAAATATTCATTAAGAAAAACACATGTTTTAAATGTCCACTTTTGCATTCTAAACTGCACAGCTTACCAAGATTATTTGGAGAGTTGTTGTCTATATTTCCACATTGATGCTATTTTGACATTGCATTCTGATCACATTGTTACCTCTCTAGTTCCCAGCTGTCTTGAATAACTTTATGGTGCTGTTTTTTTTAAAGGATTTCTCATATTGTTCCTGAAGGAGCCTTAAAGAGCTTGCCTTTTTTGCCAAACATACTGGATGTAACTAAAAGAAGAGCAATAAAAGTTATAAAATACATTAATATGCAAAAGTGCAATGTGGCACAACAATTTAGATACTCTTTTGTAACCTAAAGGTTTTTATTTTCAAATATCAAGTCTTAAATAGGTTTAGAATTTACTATACATTGAGCCTGGGGAAAATACAATAACCCTAAAAAGAAATATTAGCATTACATGTACTCATTATAACAAGAAAAATTATGATTCTCTTATTAGGAAGCAAGGCAATATGCCGAAAAAGTATATTTTGTTATTATTTTAGAAGTATTTATTATTATTATTATTACAAACATAGAAATTTGTCAACAATAAACTTCTTTTGTATATGAAACACTGTTAAGTAATGTGGGAGGTGCAAAATTGAGATTATTTAGATGTTTCATGGATAGATATTAAGTATGGGCCAGGTGTCCAAGGGACACCTTTCCTCTTGCTTTTATCCTGATGGATTAAAGAGGGGCCAATAACAATGTATCTTCTTTCCCAGATTATGCTGGCACATCTACCTCTCTCTCTCTCTCTCTTTCTCTCTCTCTCTCTCTCTCTCTCTCTCTCTCTCTCTCTCTCTTTATGTATATATATATATATATATATATATATATATATATATATATAATTATATCTATATCTATATCTATCTATCTATCTATATAATCCAATTAGTAATTCAAGTGTTTTAGTAACAGCAAAGTAATTATATTTTTGTTAGCATAATTGTAAAGGACAGTTAGATAACATTACTTTTCTCTACTTTGTTATTTTGATTGGTCTCCAATCAAACTCTAGGTAAAAACATGAGTTATCAGATACAAGTTTCATAAACATCACAATTGAGAGGGCATTTTAGAGATTTTTTTCAGAAGTTATATGAGAGGATGTTAAGCATGGGACACTTTTTCTCTTGCTTTTATCATGTGGGTTGAAAAGGGACCAATAATGATGTATCTTCTCTCCTAGATTGTGCTGGGCACAAATAGCTCATCATATATGTGTATGTATGTATGTGTATATATATTCCTCTAATAGAGGGAGGATATCAATATAGATAGCTCTTATTTACAATACTGCATGATTTATGCATAATACTAGCATGTTTGAATTTTTTTTGAAATTTTTAAGGCTTGCACACTCCATTTACTTACATTATATTGAGAATTGATTATGCATCTGCTTGCTTTTCACAGGACCCCACCCAACTAAAAGATTCTACGTCTGTTTAGATTGCTAACATAATCTAACCTAGGTGAATTCTGGGCCTTAGGGGGAAAAGCTCATTTTTATACACCTCCAAGCCTCTAATGTTGTGTCCGCTTCAGAAGGAGAAAAGTAGGTCCAGTAGATATGGATTCTTTTTTTCCAGATTGCTGGAGGTTTGGAGTCTGCTGGAGTCTCATAATCATTTCACATTCTCAGTGAGAGGAACTGAAGATTTTTAACCAAACTTCTTATTAATATATTCACCCTCTTATTAATTATTCACCAATCAGGGTTGATTTTCACATCTTAGAAGTACCTCATTTTCCAAAGATATTTAATAATTCAATAATTTCCATGATTTTGTCTTTGGTAACTGAGAAAAAGTGAGAAAAAACACTGACCATCAACTTGTCTCCTTAATACATTAATTTTTAATTACCCCAATTTTTTTGTACTTTTCATATGTTTCAAAATAATCTGAACCTCATAATTCTATGTCTTAGTATTTTGTAAATCTTTATACAATTTTTATAGATGAGAAAATTGTGGTCCAGAGAAATTAAATCCCTTTGCCATGGTTATAAAGGTTTTTCAGTGTCAGAAGAAATATTTTATTCAGCTCTTCTTGACTATGCGTGCAGTACACTATCATGTTTGTCATGCAGTGGTAATATAGTAGTTATTTAAGAACAGTTTATTTCAGTTTGGGATAGAGCATGGAATTTGGATATGTAAGAAATATGTTATCAGAATGAAAAAAAATAGTGTGATTCCAGGATATACATGATCAAAGAAGTTTAAATTTTTTCTGAAAAGGGATAGATTATTCTGAGAGAGATATGTAGAGCATGAAATCATAAAGATCAGAAAGGATATTATGTTAATAATCCAGCAGTTTTGAATATAACTACTTATCATGGAAACTTATAGTAAAAATAATAAAGAAGAGGGCAGGTAGAGATTACAGACATGGAAATCAATTCCTAGAAGCTATTTACTTGGTCTTTGATGTAAAACTGGTAATTATAAAGTAGCTTCTCCATGTTTGAGGCTTTCCAAAAGCAAAAAAAAAAAAAAATTATATAAGAATGTTTAGAAAGTAGACTTTATTTTTCCCAGATTTTAGTTCATATATGTCACAATACTAATGAAAGGCAATGTTCAGCATTATCATGATCCTGGCTCTTACTCAGTAAGGTCTTCTTTGCTTTAAAAAACTTATACTTAGAATTCTTCAATCTATTTATGAAGTCTTGTAACAACACTGCCAACTACATTTCGATGACTATTCCGATGTTTATTTCACTGGGCTACATGGCCGAGTGCTTTGGGGATGCTTTGAGAGCATCCAACTTTTCCCTCAACCAAAACATCTAAATATCTATGAAAACCTTGTCTTTGATGACTTCTATTTTTAAAATTTCAATTGCATTTTATTTTCCCCAATGCATGTAAAGATAGGTTTAAGCATTCATTTTTGTATGACTTTGTTTTTGAAAATTTTCTACCTCCCCAAAACAGCAAGCAATCTTATATAAGTATGCACAATTGTTTTAAGTATATTTCCATATTTGTCATGTTGTGCAGGCCCAAAATCACAGAAAGAAAATACAAATACAAAAATTGAGAGTACTATGCTTCAATTCACATTTAGTTCTCTTTTTAGCTATAGATAGCATTTTCCATCCTAAGTCTATTAGAATTGCTTGAAAATGTTTTGCCTTCTCAGTTCTGTGTCTTTTTTCTCTTTTATTTTTGCAAGGGAACAGATGTCTTTATTGGGGGAACAAAAAAAAATAACCTAAGGGGCAGGGAAGGGAACTGTAACTAGCTTTAGTGGAGGTCAAAGTGGATGAAGCTGTTATTAGCTGCATTCACCATTTCCCTCGCCCAAGAAGTACCATAGACACTGGGTCTTTCTTTTCTTTTCTTTTTCTTTTTCTTTCTTCAATGTATGTTCCAACTGCCCTAAAAGTATAAAGTTCTTAAAAAACTCGAGGTTCAGCATCCTATGTAACATTGTATATGAATTGATCTTATAGAATCCTTTATGATTTTTCTTTCCTATTTACTTTTTATGGTTCTCTTAAGTTTTATATTAAATTTTCTGTTCAACTCTGCTTTTTCTATCAGAAATTGTTGAAATTCTTTATTTCAATAAATATGTTTTTCTCGCCAAATATTATTCTCAGTTTTACTATGACTATTGGATATAAACGTAGTTCCTTTTACTTATGAAACATCATATTTCCACTCCTCCTATCCTTGAATGTGGAAGCCTATGTAATGCTGACTATGGCTACACAATATTTGAATTTTTAAATTTATTTTTGTTGTTATTGTTGTTTTTCCTGGTTGCTTGAAGCATTTTCTCCTTAATTCAGAGGCTCTGAAATTTTGGCATACTATTCCTTGGTGTTTTTATTTTGGTGTTTTGTATTTTATTTTGGCATCACTTTCATGAGGGGATTGGCAGATTCTTTCCATTTTCATTTAACTTATGGTTCTAGGATATCAAGGAAATTTTCCTTGATGATTTCTTGAACTATGACATTCCAAATATTTATTTTATCATGGCTCTTAGGTAGTCCAATAATTTTATATGATCTTTCCTTACACTTACTCCCCTACAGTTTCATGCTTTCTACTAGTACTTCTCCTCACCCAGAGACTCTGACCTGCTTTTTTGAACCATATGCCAATGAAACTGGATACTGTACCCATTACCAGCAAAGTGTCTCCTGTAGTTTTCTGACCAATTTCCAAGCCTATGTATTATTTGGTTATTTACAGCTCTTGAAATTTCTGAAATTGATTTTGTTCTGAAACAATTAGCCTGCTCTGCTTTTTGAGTTGAAACCTGCTGATAGTTAATTTGAGAATATAGAGTTTCATTGTTGCCTTGCTAGGGAGCAGTCTATTGTTGGTTTACATTTGTTACCTTTGTTGGACTATACACCACTCTCATCTCAGTGAAACCAATCTTTCCTGTCCACCTTCTAAGTTTTCTTGGGCTACAAACTATTTCAACCCTTCCATTTGTTGGTTCTGCACACAAAGAATTCATTGTTAGGTGTTGTTTTACATTGTTTGAAAGGGAATTTGAGAGACTTCAGCTAAGTTCCTACCTTGCTTTTCTGTCTTGACGCCACTCTCTTAACTTTTTTTTTCCTTTCCTCTTGACCAGAATATATCAGATTAAATACTGTTCCCAATTCTGCTTCTTATGTTGAAGTCCCCTTCTCAATCTCTACTTCACCTCTCGTGTATAGCAATAAAAGTGTCAGTTTATTTTCTCTCTTTGTAAAATAACAAGTTTGTACCAGAGACACGGGGGCTTTTCTTGGCCTTGTGGATGCCTGAAAGCTCCAATTAAGTCCCTTCTTTGTAAGTGTACCTAATTTGATACTTTCCTCATTAGAATTTTTCCTCATTTTCTTAATGTCTTTCTCCCTCTATACAACTGTGTTGGGAAAAAAAAAAGTTTTAGTATGGATGACCCAATTAGTAATTCAAGTGTTTCAGAAACAGCAACATATAGTAATAATATCTTTGTTAGCATAAATGTAAAGGACATTTAGGTGAAATTACTTTTCTCTATTTTGTTATTTTGACTGGTCTCCAATCAAACTCTAGATAAAAACATAAATTATCAAATACAATTTTCATAAAAATCGGAATTGAGAGGGTAAAAAAGAATCACAGTCAATTTTAGGAATTAAACTATATTTTTCTGAGGACAAATGTAAAGTGAATATTTAAGTGAAAAAGTGGATGCTGAAAGAATGATTTTGTCATTGCTATTTTATTTTATTTTTAAAAAGTCAATATTCCATTATTGTTATTTCATATCTCTAGGTGGCGTAGTCCTCAATAAAGTTCAGAATATTGTCATTATATATTGTAGCTAGCCTGAGTTGCTGTGGTCCAAAATATTATTACTTAGTGATCAGCCATCTATCAATAAACTTCTCAAAATTTAATGTAATGAATATTCTTTAATTCATTTTGTTTTTCAGTCAGAACTGCTATATTTACCATTTAGGATTCTTGAGCACACTGAGGAGTCAAGGTTGTCTTTCCTCTACTGCTATGGGTTGGATCCTCAAGCACATGTCTTCTTTCACTATTAGATGCCAGTTATTAGTATCTAAATTCTATTGAACAGTGTAACATTAAGCAACTGTTGGCAAAATATAATACTTCAAAGACATAAGAGCAAAATATATACATTTTCTATAATAAATCACAAATACATAATCCTCTATCCCATCTCATTTTCTGGAGAGAAAATTCAGATTTCACTCAGTTCCTACATAATATTTGTCTCACTCAATTCATGTCAGTCAATAAGGACTTGTGAACAACTGTATGCCATGCACTGTGATCAGGACTGAGTATAAAAAAAAAAAAAAAGGCCAAGGCAGCTCTTGCCCTCCAGGAACTTACAAGTGTCATCACTACTTGATGAGTTTTATTTTGGCTACCACTGGACTGGATATTTAAAGTTATTCCTGAAGGTAATTCCTTGCTTTTGGGCATATTGTAAACAGGATGCAAAACCAGGATATTGAAATGTCAAGACTGTGTTTTACCTTTAATAATTTTTTGACAAGGCATGGGAGTTTAAATGACTTGATCATAGACACAGAGTTATTAAATATTAAATGTCTGAGGTGGAATTTAAACTAATATGCTTCTGATTCCAGGACAGTGATCTATCCATTGTACCATCTCTCTGCCCCTTAAGTTTTAATTTATTTTTTTAAATTTATTTTTATTTTAGTTTTTTATTTACAAGTTATATGCATAGGTAATTTTATAGCATTGACAATTGACAAACATTTTGTTCCAATTTTTCCCCTCCTTCACCTATTTCCTCCCCGCAGTGGCAGATTGACCAATACATGTTAAGTGATTTAAGGCATATATGTCCTAACAGTTATTTTGCTGTACAAAAAGAATTGGAGTTTGAAATAGTGTACTATTAGTATTTGAAGGAAATCAAAAATGCAGGCAGAAAAAAATAGAGGGATTGGGAATTCTGTGTAGTAGTTCATAGTCATCTCCCAGAGTTCTTTCTCTGGATGTAGCTGGTTCAGTTCATTACTGCTATATTGGAACTGATTTGGTTCATCTCATTATTGAAGAGGGCCACATTCATCAGAATTGATCATCAGATAGTATTGCTGTTGAAGTATATAATGATCTTCTGGTTCTACTGATTTCACTCAGCATCAGTTCATGTAAGTTTCTTCAGGCCTTTCTCAAATTGTACTGCTAGTCATTTCTTACTGAACAAAAATATTGCATAATATTCATATACCGCAATTCATTCATCTATTTTCCAACTGATGCGCATCCACTCAGTATCCAGTTTCTGGCCACTACAAAGAGACCTGCTACAAACATTCATGCACATACAGGCCCCTTTCCCTTCTTTAAGATTTCTTTGGGATATATGCCCAGTAGAAACACTGATAGATCAAAGTGTATGCACAGTTTGATAATTTTTTGAGCATAGTTCCAAATCACTCTACAGAATGGCTGGGTGGATTCACAATTCCACCAACAATGTATTAGTGTCCCTGGTTTCACACATCCCCTCCAACATTCCGCATTATCTTTCCCTTTCATTCTAGCCAGTCTGATAGGTGTGTAGTGGTATCTCAGAGTTGTCTTAATTTGCATTTCTCAGATTAATGATAACTTGGAGCATCTTTTCATATCACTAGAAATAGTTTCCATTTCTTTGTCTGAGAATTGTCTGTTCATATCCTTTGACCATTTATCAAGTGGAGAATGGCTTGATTTCTTATAAATTAGAGTCAATTCTCTATATATTTTGGAAATGGGGCCTTTATCACAACCTTTGACTGTAAAAATGTTTTCCCAGTTTATTGCTTCCCTTCTAATCTTGTCTGCATTGGTTTTGTTTGCACAAAAAAGTTTCAATTTGATATAATCAAAATTTTCTATTTTGTGATCAGTAATGATCTCTAGTTCTTTTTGGTCATAAATTCCTTCCTCTTCCACAGGTCTGAGAGGTAAAGTGTCCTTTACTCTTCCAATTTCTTTATAATCTTATTCTTTAGGCCTAGGTCATGAACCCATTTTGACCTTATCTTGGTTTGTGGTGTTAAGTGTGGGTCAATGCCTAGCTTCTGCCATACTATTTTCCAATTTTCCCAGCATTTTTGGTCAAATAGTGAGTTCTTATCCCCAAAACTGGAGTCTTTGGGTTTGTCAAAGACTAGATTATTAAAGTTATTGGCTGTTTTTTCCTCTGAACCTAAACTATTCCACTGATCAACTAATCAATTTTTTAGCCAATACCAAATGGTTTTGGTAACTACTGCTTTATAATATAATTTTACATCTGGGTCAGGTAGGCCACCTTCATTTGATTTTTTTCCCCTTAATTCCCTTGAAACCCTTGACCTTTTGTTTTTCCATATGAACTTTGTTGTTATTTTTTCTAGGTCATTAAAATAGTTTTTTGGGAGTCTCATTGGTATAGCGCTAAACAAATAGATTAATTTAGGAAGTATTGTCATCTTTATTATATTTGCTTGCTCTATCCAAGAGCATTTAATATTTTTTCCAGTTAGTTAGATCAGACTTAATTTGTGTGGAAAGTGTTTTATAATTTTGCTCATAAAGTTTCTGATTTTCCCTTAGCAGATAGATTCCTAAATATTTTATACTATCAGTAGTTACTTTAAATGGAAATTATCTTTGTAACTCTTACTGTTGGATTTTGTTAGTGGTATATAAGATCTGATGCTGATGACTTATGTGGGTTTATTTTGTATCCTGCAACTTTGTGAAAGGTGTGGATTATTTCTAATTACTTTTTAATAGAATCTCTGAGGTTCTCTAAGTATACTATCATATCATCAGCAAAGAGTGGTATTTTGTTTTTCTCATTACTTACTCTGATTCCTTTAATCTTTTTCTCAACTCTTATTACCAAAGCTAGCATTTCTGATGCAACATTGAATAGTAATGGTGATAGTGGGCATCTTTGTTTCACTCCTGATCTTATTGGGAGTGGTTGCAGTTTGTCCCCATTACATGTGATGCTTAATGATGATTTTAAATAGATGCTACTGATTATTTTAAGGAAAAGTCCGTTTATTCCTATACTCTCAAGTGTTTTTGATAGGATTGGATGTTGGATTTTATCAAATGCTTTTTCTGCATCTATTGAAATGATCATATGTTTTTTGTTGATTTGGTTATCAATGTGGCTGATTACACTGATAGTTTTCCTAATATTGAACTAAACCTGCATTTCTGGTATAAATCCTATTTGATCATGATGTATTATTCTGGGAATGATTTTCTGTAGTCTTTTTGCTAATATCTTATTTAAGATTTAATCATCAACATTCATTAGGGAGATTGGTCTATAATTTTCTTTCTCTGTTTTCAACCTACCTGGTTTAGGTATCAGTACCATGTCTGTGTCATAAAAGGAATTTAGTAGGACTCCTTCATTCCCTATTTTTTTCAAATAGTTTATATACCATTGGGGCTAATTGTTCTTTGGCTGATTGGTAGAATTCACAAGTAAATCCATTTGGTCCTGGGGATTTTTTTAGGTAGTTGATTAATAGCTTGTTCTATTTCTTTTTTCTGAAATGGGACTATTTAAGAAATTTACTTCATACTCTGTTAATCTGGGAAGCCTCTATTTTTGGAGGTAGTCATCCATTTCATTTAGGTTATCAAATTTATGGGCATCAAGTTGGGCAAAGTAACTCCTTATTAGTTCTTTAATTTCCTCTTAATTGGTGGAAAGTTCTCCCTTTTCAATTAAGACTACTAATTTGATTTTCCTCTCTCCTTTTTCTAATCAGATTTACCAAAGGTTCATCAATTTTATTGTTTTTTTTTATAAAGCCAATTCAGTTTTATTTATTAATTCAATTTTTTTAAACTTTCAATATTATTAATTTCTCCTTTTACTTTTAGAATTCCAAATTTAGTATTTGATTGGGGGTTTTTAATTTGCTCTTTCTCTAGCTTTTTTAAGTTGCAAGCCCAATTCATTGGTCTTCTCTTTCTCTATTTTATTCAAGTAAGCTTCTAAGGATATAAAATTTCCTCTTATTACCACTTTGGCTGCATCCCACAAATTTTGGTATGAAGTCTCCTTGTTGTCATTAACTTGAGTGAAATTATTAATTGTGTCTATAATTTGCTGTTTCACCCAGTCATTCTTTAAGATGAGATTATTTAGTTTCCAATTATTTTTTGGTCTATTTACCCCTAACTTTTTATTGAATGTAGTTTTTTTTGCATCATGATATGAAAAGAAAACATTTACTATTTCTGCCTTTTTGCATTTAATTTTGAGTTCTTTCTGTCCTAATATATGGTCAAGTTTTGTGTAAGCTCCATTAACTGCTGAGAAAAAAGTATACTTTCTCTCACCATTCAGTTTTCTCCAAAGATCTATCATACTAAATTGTTCTAATATTCTATTTACCTCTTTAATTTCTTTCTTATTTGTTTTGTGGTTTGATTTATCTAATTCTAAGAGTGCAAGGTTGAGATCTCCCACTATTACAGTTTTGCTGTCTATTTCTTCTTGCAACTCTCTTAACTTCTCCTTTAGGAAGTTAGATGCTATACCACTTGGTGTATATATGTTTAGTATTGATATTGCTTCTTTGTCTATGCTACCTTTTAGCAAGATATAGTTTCCTTCATTATCTCTTTTAATTAGATCAGTTTTTGCTTTTGCTTGATTTGAGATAAGGATAGCTACCCCTGCTTTTTTGACTTCACCTGAAGCATAATAGATTCTGCTCCAGCCTTTTACTTTTACTCTGTATGTATCTCCCTCCTTTAAATGTGTTTCCTGTAAACAACATATTGTAGAGTTTTTACTTTTGATCCAGTCTGTTATCTGCCTCTGCTTAATGGGAGAGTACATCCCATTCACATTTATAATTAAAATGACTAATTCTATATTTCCTGCCATCTTAATATCCCCAGATTATGCTTTTCTTTTTTTGGCTTCGCCTTTTCCCTCTTCCCTAGTATTAAACCTATGGGTCCCACTTGCATCATGCAGCTCTCCCTCTTTAGAATCTCACCCTCCTCCCTTTGAATCCCTTCTCCTTTTTTGTACCCTTCCTTTATTACTCTTTCTCCTTTTTCCCTTTTCCTCTCCCTCTTTTTAATGAGTATAGAGAAGATTTCCTGTAAAACAAGTATGTCAATTTTTTTCTTTGAGCCAACTCTGATGAGAATAAGATTCACACAATGTTCCTCCCCCTCTCTAAGTTCCCTCAGATGTGACAGGTTTTCTTTGCCTCATCATTGGATGTCGTTTCCCTCTTTTTATCTCCCCTTTCTCCTTTTTCTGACACTATCCCCTTTCCATTTCTACTTCCCTTTTTTATGTTATATCAGTAAAATCAAATTATGCATGTGTGTGTGTTTTTTTTTTTTTTTGTATATCCACAACCAGGATACAGTTCACAAGAGTTCCTTTTACTTTTTCTGCTTCTCTTGAGTCCTATGATTGCAGATCAGTTTTTTTTTTTAACTCTGTTTTTTTTTTTTCCTTAGAAACAAATGGAAATCCTTTGTTTCATTAAAGGTCCATCTTCTTCCATGGGAAAAAAAAAATGCTCAGCTTAGGTGGATAATTTATTCTTGGCTGCAATCCAACTTCTTTTATCTTTTGGAATATTAGATTCCAGGCCCTTTTATCCTTTAATGTTGCGGCAGCCAGATCTTGAGTGACCCTTATTGTGTCACCTTGGTATTTGAATTGTTTTTTCCTGCCTGCTTGTAATATATTTTCTTTCATCTAATATTTTTGAAATTTGGCCACAATATTCCTTGGAGTTGTGTGGTATGATCTCAGCCAACTCGGTGGGGAGAGCTTTACTACTGTATTGTATACTTTGTCTTGCAGTGAGCCAGTAGACAAGCAGAAAAGCTAAAAACACAAGGGGTGAAGACTATAACTCTGAAAAGCTAGGATCTCTCAGGACCAGCCATACCCACCCACAGTGTTTAAGCATGCTCTCAGAGTCTCAGAGCGTAGGCACAGCACAGTCATCACTGTCCTGCTAGTGCCTTGCTGCTGTGCCCCACAGTTTGTAGAGGAAGCTTGGTAATACCATCCAACCCACCCCCCCATAAAAGCAGAGCATTTGTTTTTCTTGTTAGTTTCTTTCTTTTAACTCTTCTTGGACAAAATGAGCAAAAAATTTAAATGGACGCTAACCATCGATAGCTTCTATATGAATAGAGAGCAGACTTTAAACCCTGCAGAGACTAAAAACAGACAGTCTCCAGATGAATCTCCAAAGGGTGATATGATCTTGTCCTCAACACAGATTACTCTTATAGAAGAAATTAAAAAGGCTCTCACAAGAGAGCTAGAAGAAAAGTGGGAAAAGGAAAGGAAAGCTTGACAAGAGAGTTTGGATAAGTCATCCCACTCATTTAAAGACAGAGTAGATAAAGAAATCAAATCCTTGAAAAATAGAATTAGTGAACTGGAAAAAGAAAATAGCTCTCCAAAAAAATTAAATTGGCAAAATGGAAAAAAAAATTCCATAGAATAAAACAACTCAATTAAAAACTCAATTGGATAATTAGAGAAAGATATAAAAAAGTGAGTGAAGAAAATACTTCATTGAAAATCAGAATCAAACAAATGGAATTGAAGGAATCAAGGAGACACCAAGAAGCAACACACACACAAGCAACACACACACACACACACACACACACAATGAAACAATGGGAAAAAATGTCAAATACCTTCTTGGGAAAACAACAGATCAGGAAAATAGATATAGGAGAGACAATTTGAGAATTATTGGAATCCCTGAAAAATATGATGAAAAAAAAGAGCCTGGACACTATTTTCCAGGAAATTATCAAAGAGAACTGCCCAGAAGTTATAGAAACAGAGGATAAAATAGAAATTGAAACAATTCTTCAATTACCTACTGAACGGGACCCTAAAATCAAACCACCATGAAATATAGTGGCTAAAGTCCAGAACTATCAGATGAACGAAAAAGTACCGCAAGCTGCTAGAAAAAATCAATTCAAATATAGAGGAGCCACAATAAGAATTACTCAAGACCTAGTAGTGTCCACATTAAAGGATTGAAGGGCCTGGAATATGATATTCCAAAAGGCTAAGGAACTTGCTAATTTCACGTATTTTTTTTTCCTTTTTTAATTTTATTTTTTTTTATTATAGCTTTTTATTTACAACATATATTCATAGGTAATTTTTCAGCATCAACAGTTGCAAATCCTTTTGTTCCAATTTTTTTCCCTCCTTCCCTCCGCTCCTCCAGATGTCAGGTTGACCAATACATGTTAAATATGTGAAAGTATAAGTTAAATACAATATATGTATACGTGTCCAAACAGTGAATTTGTTGTATAAAAAGCGTCAGACTTTGAAATAGTGTACAATTAGCCTGTGAAAGAAATCAAAAATGCAGGCAGACAAAAATAGAGAGATTGGGAATTCTGTGTAGTGGTTCATAGTCTTCTCCCAGAGTTCTTTCCCTGGGTGTAGCTGGTTTAGTTCATTTCTGCCCTATTGGGACTAATTTGGTTCATCTTCATTGTTGAAGAAGGCCACATCCATCAGAATTGTTCATCTTATTGTATTGTTGTTGAAGTATATAATGATCTTCTGGTCCTGCTCATTTCACTCAGCATCTCTTCATGTAAGTCTCTCCAGGCCCTTCTGAAATCATCATTCAGATCATTTCTTAAAGTTCAATTTATATACCACAATTTATTCAGCCATTTTCCAATTGATGGGCATCCACTCAGTTTCCATTTTCTGGTCACTACAAAGAGGGCTGCCACAAACATTCTTGCACATACAGGCCCCTTTCCCTTCTTTAGTATCTCTTTGGGATATAAGCCCAATAGGAATACTACTGGGTCAAAGATTATGCACAGTTTGATAGCTTTTTGAATACAGTTCCAAATTTGTCTCCAGAATGGCTGAATGTATTTACAATTCCACCAACAATGTGTCAGTGTCCCAGTTTCCCCACATCCCTTCCAGCATTCCTCACTATGTTTCCCTGTCACTCTAGCCAATCTAATAGGTGTGTAGTGGTATTTCAGAGTTGTCTTAATTTGCATTTCTCTGATTAATAATGACTTGGAGCATCTTTTCATATGGTAAAAAATAGTTTCAATTTCTTCATCTGAGAATTGTCTGTTCATATCCTTTGACCATTTATCAACTGGAGAAATGGCTTGATTTCTTATAAATTAGAGTCAATTCTCTATATATTTTGGAACTGAGGCCTTTATCAGAACCTTTGGCTGTTGAAAATGTTTTCCCAATTTATTGCTTCCTTTCTAATCTTGTCTGCATTAGTTTTGTGTGTACAAAAATTTTTCAATTTTATATAATTAAATTTTCTATTTTGTGATCAATAATAACCTCTAGTTCTTCTTTGGTCATAAATTCCTTCCTCTTCCACAGGTCTGAGAGGTAAACTATCCTATGCTCTTTTAATTTATTTATAATCTCATTCCTTATGCTTAGGTCATGAATCCATTTTGACCTTATTTTCGTTTTCTATTACTTCTAGGTAGGTCTCTTTGATGATTTCCTGTAAATAGTGTCTAGGCTCTTTTTTCATCATAATTTTCGGGAAGTTCCATAATCTTCAAGTTATCTCTTCTAGATCTATTTTCCTGGTCTCTTGTTTTTCCAAGTAAATATTTGACCTTTTTTCCTAATCTTTCTTTCTTTTTTTCTTTTTTTTTTTTTTTTTTTTTTTTTTGGTTTTGCTTGACTGATTCTTGATGTCTCAATGAATCAGTCATTTCTATTTGTTCAGTTCTGATTTTTAGTGAGTTATTTTCTTCATTAGCTTTTTTTCTTACTTCAGTTTTTATTTGTTTAATTGAGTTTTTAAATGAATTGTTTTGGTTTATGGAATTTTTTTCCATTTCACTAATTTTTTTTTTTTGGGGGGGAGTTATTTTCTTTTTCCAATTCACAAATCCTACATTCTTGGGAATCCTCTACTTTTTCCAACTCATAAATTTTGTTTCCATACACTTCTTTGGGGTTATTTGCCTTTTCCAATTCACATATTAGGAATTTGCTGCTCTCTTTCATATCTTCTCTTTCCTTTTCTCAGTTTTCTTTTAATGTTTTCTTTTAGAAAACATTTAGAAAGCCTTTTTAGAAAAAAAAGGCTTTAGAAGAGCCTTTTGTGTTGGTGATCAACAATTGTCTGAAGACTGCTATTATTCTCTTTGGGCTTGAACACCTGTTTTCTTTCTGAATAGAAGCTATCGATTGTCCTTTTGATTTTTTTCTTTACTCATTTTTTTTAAGCATGTAGGGTCTGCCTTCAAGGCAGGGGGTTACCAGTTTCCTCTACAGGGCAAGGATAGGTGTATCGATGGGTAACTGTCCTGCCACTGGTCTACAAAGAACAGGGAGGTATGGGAGTGCTCTGGAAAAGAGTCCCCCTGTAAGTAACTCAGAATCAAGTGCCCTGCAAAGAATCCTGCTATGAAGGTTAATGATTCCCCTGAGACTAGAAATTGAGAAGTGAAAGTATCACTTCCCTAGACCAAAATCCCCTGTAGGACTATGGGTATTAGAGGCTGACTATTCAGTGAATAGTTCCCCAGGGACCTGAATTTTCCTTTCACAGGGAAGCATGTTCACCCTGCAAAAGGTCTATTGCCCCAGGCCGAATCCCCCACTATGCAGATTAATGGCTGCCTCCAGCTGTGACCCCCTGCCAGGCAGAATTGTAACTGCCTCCACAAAAGCCTTGCACTGCAGAATATGGCTGCAGGTCTGTGTTATGATCTATGCTGAGTAACTTCCAATTTGGGGTGATTATAGCCAGATCTTCTTAGGTTCTGGCATTTTAGAGAGTACCCTGTGTCTTTGGCTTTAATTTCTCTGCCAGTTTACTGCTTTATAATTAAGACAGAGCAGTTAGCCTATGGAACAGTTGTCTCTAGCTAGCAAGTTCACCCATGCCCCTGGTCTGCTGCAGACACTAGTCTCTTCCTGCCTGGTCTGGTCTGCTCATGACCCTTCAGGACAAGCCTTTCCTGGGGATCTTCCAGATTATCTTGGGCTGGTAATTTGTTGTGCTTCTAAACTTCTTTGGTTTTACCAGTCAAGCAGTACTTTTGAGGCTGAATTTAGTAATTGGTCATGAGGGCATGAGAGGAGCTTAGAAAGTCATCTGTGTTTTCTCTGTCATCTTGGGCTTGCAACTAAAAATGCTGGAAAAGGAACAAATTAAAATCCCCCAGTCAAACACTAAACTTGGAATTCTAAAAATAAATGGAGAGATTAATAAAATTGAAAGTTAAAAAAAAACAACTATTGAATTAATTAATAAAACTAAGAATTGTTTCTATGAAAAAACCAACAAAATAGACAAACCCTTAGTAAATCTGATTAAAAAAAGAAAAGAGGAAAATCAAATTGTTAGTCTTAAAACTGAAAAGGAAGAACTTGCCACTAATGAAGAGAAAATTAGAGCAATAATTAGGAATTATTTTGCCAACTTTATGCCAATAAATATGACAACTTAAATGAAATTGAAGAATACCTTCAAAAATATAGCTTGCCCATCTTAACAGAGGAAGAAATAAATTGGTTAAACAGTCTCATCTTAAAAAAGAAATAGAACAAGATATTAATCAACTCCCTAAAGAAAAATCCCCAGGACCATATGGATTTACATATGAATTCTACCAAACATTTAAAGAACAATCTACTCCAATGCTATATAAACTATTTGAAAAATAAAATAGGGATTGAAGGAGTTCTACCTCTTTTATGACACAGACATGGTATTGATACCTAAACCAGGTAGGTTGAAAACAGAGAAAGAAAATTATAGACCAATCTTTCTAATGAACATTGATACAAAAATCTTAAACAAGATATTAGCAAAAAGACTACAGAAAATCATTCCAAAAATAATATACCATGACCAATTAGGGTTTTTACCAGGAATGCAGGGCTGCTTCAATATTAGGAATACGTTTAACATAATTGACTATATCAATAACCAAATTAAGAAAAACATATGATCATCTCAATAGATGCAGAAAAAGCATTTGATGAAATCCAAAATCCATTCCTAATAAAAACACTTGAGAGTATAGGAATATATGGACTTTTCCTTAAAATAGTCAAAAGCATATATTTAAAATTGTCAGTAAGCATCATATGTAATGGGCAAAAACTAGAACTTTTCCCAGTAAGATCAGGAGTGAAACAAGGTTGCCCACTATAACCATTATTATTCAATATTTTATTAGAAATGCTAGCTTTGGCAATAATAGTCGAGAAAGAGATTAAAGGAATTAGAGTAGGCAATGAGGAAACCAAGCTATCACTCTTTGCAGATGATATGATGGTATACTTAGGGAACCTCAGAGATTCTACTAAAAAGTTATTAGAAATAATTCATAACTTTAGCAAAGTTGCAGGATATAAAATAAATCGACACAAATCCTCACCATTTTTATACATCATCAACAAAATCCAACAGCAAGAAATACTTAGAGAAATTCCATTCAAAATAACCATTGGTAACATAAAATATTTGGGAATTCATCTACCAAAAGAAAGTCAGGAATTATATGAGCAAAATTACAAAACACTTTCCACACAAATAAAGTCAGATTTAAATAACTGGAAAAAATATTAAGTGCTCTTGGATAGGCCAAGTGAATATAATAAAGATGACAATATTCCCTAAACTAATCTATTTTAGCACTATACCAATCAGACTCCTACCAAAGTATTTTAATGATCTAGAAAAATTAACAACACAATTTATATGGAAGAAGAAAGGTCAAGAATTTCAAGGTAATTAATGAAAAAAAAAAATCAAATGAACATGACCTACCCGTACCTGATCTAAAACTATATTATAAAGCTGCAGTTGCCTAAATCATTTGGTATTATCTAAGAAATAGATTAGTTGATCAGTGGAATAGATTAGGTTCACAAAACAAAATAGACAATAAGTATAGCAATCTAGTGTTTGACAAACCCAAAGATTCCAACTTTTGGGATAAGCATTCATTATTTGACAAAATTGCTGGGAAAACTGGAAATTAGTATGGCAGAAATTAGGCATGGACCCATACTTAACACTGTACACCAATATAAGATCAAAATGGCTTCATGATTTAGGCATAAAGAACAATAATTGGTGGATTTTTTCAATTTCTATTTACCCTGTATTTGTAAGATATTAGGCATTTGGCGTGAGACTACTGGCTAAAAAACCCTATGGTTCCAAGAAGCTGTAACACATGCAGCAATCCCATTGTAGTAATACAATCTTGTCAGATTCACTAAACCAGTTTCAAATTAAGCAACAGACCTTAAACTCCTTGATGAAGTAGAAAGATCTCTATCCCAAACATACAAAGACTTAAGCTTATAAAATTGGTGAATGAGAATAATTTGTTCTAATAGTCATGAACACCATGGCAGAATAGACATTGTAGTGAATATAGACCTTGGTCAGGTTTTGAAAACACCAAGATCAAGCAGTGAATCCCATACTTTGCTTATTTTATTTTATTTTTAACTTTTATATGTTACCACTAGACTTTAAGGACACTGGAAGACAAAATGAGGCTGAATGGATGTGCAATTATGCTTCATTTAAATCTAATTCATGACTGAATTAAGACATCATTGACCCTCTTCAAAAATGAAGGAGAAACAACATTGGACTGGTTTTTCTTTTTCTTTTTTATTTTTAATATGAAATCTAGGCTATTATTTTATCATGGCTTTTAGGTTGTCTAGTAATTTTTAAATCATCTCTCCTTTCTCTATTTTTCCAGGTCAGTTTTTCCCAGCTAATAAAATAGTTTACATTTTCTTCCATTTATCCAAATATGTTAATTGTTAGACTGTTTCTTGATGTCTCAAGCATTCATCACCTGCCACTTATTCAATTCAGAATTTAAAGGAATTATTTTCTTCAGTGAGCAAGTACCTTTGTTTCCATTTGTTCAATACTGTTTTTTTTTAATATGTCATTTCATTAATGAATTTGAATATCCCTTTCAACATCTGACTAAATCAGTTTATTAAGGTGTTTTTTCAGTATTTTCTCCATCTTCTTTGATGGTGGGAATCATCATCTGATATAAACTGATACTGAAAATAAATTCCTCCATTTAGTTTTTAATCCATGCCACCTAGACTCCAGTATATTTCCAGCCTTATTCTGTGGTGCACTATCTCCCATGCTCTCTGTTCTCCTCAAATGCTCTTCTCCCTATTCATCACATGTACAATTCATGTACTTAATATACTTCTTTGTACTGTCCAGCCTCAATGTCTAGAATCTGCTTCCACTTTAAATCCATCTTTGATAGTTTTCCAATACAAAACAAAATTATCCCCTTTCTGAATCAAGGTGCTACCTCATATTTCACTATTTGTATTTATTCACATATATATTATTTACATTTTTATTCCATGTATGCATATATGAATATAAGTAATGAATGTGTATATGTGTACATATATACCATGTAGGTGTATATATGCAAATACATAAATACACATTTATTTTTTCATCATTAGAATGGATACTAGGTCTTTAATGAGATGCATGTAAAAATAAAAAAAAAGAAACAATCACTGTTCTGACATGACAGAATCTTGTCAAGTGCAAAAGTAAAAGTAGACTTTAGTCAGATCAAAGAATCAGTTGCACCTGCATAGGTGGAACTCAGAAATGATCTCAGAACTGAGGAGACACCTAAAATTTGGAAGACACCTATTTAGTTGTCTTGGTTGAAACTATAAGAGTAAATGAAAATGACAAATGGGTATATACAGAAAAGGGAAAATGTCAAAAGATATATGCTTGGGATCATATTAAGGAATTAGGAAATTGATAGGTCAAGTGAAGGAAAAAAAATAAAACTGTATTAGAGGAGGGAAAACAGTGAATGCAAAAACCTACTCTGCATTATCTTTGCAAAGAAAACCCCAAAAGAGATCATAAAGGCATAGTCATGACTAAATTGTTTAAATTAAAAATTAAATAATTTAATAATGATAATAATTTAAATAAGAATGTTTTTATCATTTGAAAGAATGGGGCATAATCTTAGATACCCAAGAATTGCAATATTCACAGTCCTTTTCACCTTCGTGAGAACTGCATTTTTTCTGAGATAGTTAGAAACTGGTTTAGGGGTAGGAAAAGAAATGATGATATAAGGACCTATTTGTTGTTTCTATGGAAGCAACATTGTCACAATCCAGTTTGCTAAGATCAGAAGGAAATCATTTCTTAGAAATCTGTTTTTGAAATCTATTAAACCAAACAACAAAGAGGCTTCTATCAAACTAATAAATTATAATACTTCTTATAGGCATTTTGGGCACAAAATTCCATCCCATATAATGTTCATATCATTTCATATCCCAGGCATGCATGTATGCTTTCTAAATGCACACATTTGGTCATGCCACTTCTTTGAAATACTCGATAGCTTTTTGTTGCCTAAGACGTCAAATTCAGCTTCTCTCTCCACATCTAAAGCTCTGCTGAATTAAGTATTGGCATAACTTCCAGTCTTATTTAACATTTCTCCTTTATACATGCTCTATGTTGCAGGCAATCAAATCATTAATATTCACCCTTTACAGGAATTATGCCTGTTGGGGTCTTAATTCAGAATTTTCCCTAAACCAAGAATGTCTACCTCTTTTTTTAAAATCTATTTAATCTTACCTTCAAAGATCAATTCGTGAAACCTCTCTTGATCAAGAGTGTTGGTAAAGACTTTTTCCTTTGTAGATCATGCAGTTCATTCTTTTGTAGCATACATTATAATACAGCTGCATCTGTTTATTTTTTCTTTATCATCCTATTAAACTGCAAACTTCTCAAAGCAAGGGGACATGCTATATTAAAATTTTATGTTTTTGCACTACTTAGTAGTTTATATATACTATGTTCATAATATATGTTCATTGATGGTATCATTTGATAGTATTCTCTTGAAAGAAGTGAATTTTGTCCCAAAATGCTTGAAGTTATTCCTAATCCCAGTCAATCTTAAACAATTCACTTCTCTATTACAGATTTCAGGGAAAAGTTTGCTCCATTTTTTTTCTTTTTTTTTCAGATGGTTAGACACTATTCTTGTTGGATCATTTTAGAGCACATTAATGCCTTCCCCTTAGAATGACCATTTTAAAAAACACATAGTTGCAGCTGCTATTTCTGTTTCTATAACATATAGGTCCCAGTGGACCCTACTGTTACTTACTCCATTTCTAATAAGATGAGATTCTCCGAACTTAAACCTTTTGTTAGCATCTCTTGCTGAGTACATATGGAAGCCTATGAACTATGTCTATCATGATCACTTTGTTCAAGTTGTTGAGAGTAATAAGAACTGTGGTTAGTAAGTATGGTATTGGTTTTATGTGTAGATTGGGTAAGTGGTTGCCTAATGAGATGATTTGTGGGGTGGAGGGAGAGGAAAGGAAGGCTTTCCTGTCATAAAATATGGATCTTACCTCAAGTCTTGATCCAGAAAGTCATTGTAAAGATATCACTAAAATTTAGTGTTAAATTCTTTACTAAATATAACTTTGTGTGAAAAAAATGTATTCAAAATATGTTCTAAAGTTCACACCTAGATATATTATCTATATAAGGCACTTACAATTTAAATACATAGCCCGTACAAGTAGTTATATACTGTAACAAAATCAAAAAGAGTAATAAAAGCATAGTGAATAGTTAGTCAATCAATGAACATTTCTTGAGCACTTACAATATGCCAGATATTTGACCTAAAAACTAAATATAAAAAGTGGCAAAGGATATTCCCTGCTTTCAAAGAATTCAAAATTTAAGTGGGGAACAAGAGAACATATAGATATAAACATGTATAGAATACACAGATAATAAATACAAAAAGGAAAACATGAGAATTCAACAGATATTGGGAAAACTTTGGCTTGATGGTTAAAGGAAGCTAGGAAACTTAGTAGGCAAAGCTGAGGAGAAAGAACATTTCAGAAATAAGGGATAATAATAGAAAATATTAAAGGGGAGTGACAAAAGCAAAGAAAAAGCACAAGAGGGATAGATTACGAATGAATTTGAATGAAAAGCATACCAAAATATTTATAATAGCATGTGGGTGTATATGTGCGTGTGTTCATGCACACATGTATTGTTTGTATCTATAATAACAAAGGAAGAGAGGGAGGGAGAGAGGAAACAAACATTGTTTCCTCTCTCCCTCCCTCTCTTCCTTTAATTAATTAAATGATTAATTAAATGATAATTAAATGTTTAAGACATTTACAAATATTATCTTTTTGATCCTATGACATCCCTAGGAAATGGATACTATGTTAAACTTCATTTTACAGTGGAAAAAGGGAAGGCGAATAGAGGTTATTACTTACCTTGGATCACAGAACTATTAAATGACTGCAGTTGGTTCTAAACTCAGGTCTTCCTGACTTCAAGTGACTTCCAAATAACTGATAACAAAAGGGATTAGAACTGTTTGGGTTGGGAAATATATCTGTTGTTTAGGAGTTTTAGTTGTGCCCAACTCTTTGTGATTCATTTTGGTGCTTTATTGTTGTTTGATGTATGTACATTTAGTATCAATGTTACTTTATTGTCTATGGTATCCTTTAATAAGATGTTCTTTCCTTCTTTATCTCTTTTAATTAGATCTATTTTTACTTTAACTTTATCTGAGATCAGAATTGCTGTTCTTTGCCTTTTTTTTCTTTTTGCTTCAACTGAAACATAATAAATTCTGCTCTAATCTTGTATCCTTATTCTGTATGTATCTTTCACTTTCAAATGTGTTTTTGTCAACAATATATTATAAGATTCTGTTTTTTTTTTTAATCCATTCTGCTATTTGCTTCTGTTTTATAGGAGAATTCATCCCATTCAAATTCATAGTTATGATTGCCAGCTGTGTATTTTCCTCCATTCTATTTTCTCCCCTGAATATACTTTTGTTCTCTCTTCCCACCTTGCCCTCTTTAGTAGAGTTTTGTTTCTAACCCACCCTACTCTCTACCTTCCCTAGATTCCATCACCCTCTCTTTCTTTTCTTGCTGCTTTCTTCTAGTGTTTATGCCTTCCCTTCTATCCAGTGCATCCCTTTTCTTTTCCTTTTCTTCTCCTATTTTTTTTTTTGCAGGATAAGATAAATTTCTATACTCAACTGAGAAATTAAGTTGTTTCTTCTTTAAGGCAAAACTGATGAATTAAACTTCAGATAATGTCCATCCCCCTCCTTTCTTTTCCTCCATTTGTAATAGATCTTTTGTTCCTCTTCATGTGATTTAATTTGTTCTATTATGCCTTCCCTTCCCTCTTCTTCTAGTACAATCTGTTATTTACCATTAATGTTTTTTTTTCCTTTGATATCATCACATCAGAGTTCATTCACAACCACACACTCTTTCAAGGTATGCCTCCTCCAACTGCCCCAATAATAGATACAGCTCTCAAAAGTTACAAATATCAATTTCCCATCTAGGGATATAATATATACAAAATATATATTAAAATGTACATATATAACATACACACACATACACACACACACACACACACACACACACATATCCCTATTTAGTATTTTATGTTTTTTCTTGAGTCCTTCACATGAAGCTCAAATTTTCTGCTTTGTCCTGTAGTTCTGTTTTTTTTTTTTTTTTTAATGGAAATGACTGAAAGTCTTTTATTTTATTGAAGATCTGCCTCCTCTGCTGAAAGATGATGCTCAGTTTTATTGGTTAGTTAATTCTGGCTTGTAACACAGGATCCTTTGCCTTCCAGAATTCAGTATTCCAGGTCCTCTACTCCTTTATTGTATACACTGCCAGATCCTGGGGAAAGCTGTCTGCTGATCCTTGATACTTCAATTGTGTTTGTCTGACAACTGCCAGTATTATTGTTATTATTATTATTATTTTTTTTTAGATTATAGTTCCAGAGTTATGCAATGACATTGCTTGGGATTTTCCTTGCGGGATCTCTTTCCAAGGTGATCACTGTAGTCTTTCAACGACTCTATCTCACAGCAGTTTCCCTTGATAATCTCTTAAAGAATGCTATCTTTGCTCTGTTTTTTGGTCATGGCCTTCAAGTACAGGAAATCTCTTAGTTATCTCTCCTGGATCTATATTCCAGGTTAATTGATTTTCCAATGAAGTATGTTACATTTTATTCCATTTTTCATTCTTTTTAATTTGCTTGATTGATTCTTAATGTCTTTTAGAATCATTAGCTTCCATTTGGCCAGTTCTAGTTTTTGATGTGTGATTTTCTTCAATTATATCTTGTATTTTTTTTTTCCATTTGATTAATTCCATTTTTCAAGGCATTGTTTTCTTCAGTGAGTTTTTTTTTTCAACTTAGTCTTTTGTGTTTTTTTAGGAATTAATTTCTTCAGTGGATTTTGTGTGTGTGTGTGTGTGTGTGTGTGTGTTTGTGTGTTTAGCCAATTGTGTTTTTAAGGTGATTTTTCTTCAACATTTTTTTCCTTCATTTTTCAATCTATTAACTTTCCCTTGTATACCTCTTATTTCTTTTTCATTTTTTTCTTCTACTTCTGTTATTTGTTTTTTAAAATCTTTTACAAGCCCTTCAAGAAGCCTGTTTGGGCTTGAGACCAATTTATAGTACTTTTTAAAGATTTCTTCTATGGGCATTTTGTCCACATCTGAGTTAGTATTTTGGTCTGCCCTTTTGCCAGCGTAACTTTCCAAGAAAGGTTCTTTTGGGTTTCTTGTTTATTTTCTCTTCTTTATCTTTTTATGTTTTTTCTTTTGTAACTTTTGTGGTCACTTTCTACTACTGGGATAAGCTTTCTGTGCAGCTCTGAGTCTTGGCTTTGAGCATCCTTTGAAATACCTTTTTGTTTGGTCTTTTGCTTAAAGCAGGGGATAGCTTTTATTGGTATAATGTAGGTAATAAATGAAACATGTTTATTTAAACATTATTTTAAAAACACTAAGATAAGGGAGAAGGAATTTGAATAATTAAATCATAGAAAATAAAATTTAAAAGTCATATGCAAACTCTTAAAATTATGTAGGAAAAGGGAGCAAATAAGTTTGTAAGTGAATTGTATTAAATACTTAATTATCACAATATTATTTGTACATTTTTTTTAAACTTAGGAGAAAAGATAATCTTCCCAACTCCTGTTATTATACCTAAACCAGGGAAAGACAAAGCAGAAAAAGAAATCTATTATGGATCAATATTCTAATAAACTAAATAAAGAAACTGAATAAATTATTAGCAAAGAGGTTGCAACAGCAAAATTAAATATACTGGATTTATACCAGTAATAAACAATGGTCCAATATTAGAAAAATTATGGACATAATAGATCATATTAATAATATTAACATTACCAATCACAGGCTTTATCAATAGATGAAATAAAGAATTTTAGACAATATCCAAAACTATTTATACATCTAAAAACACAGTAAAACATTAAACTGGGGAAAAATTACTGTTCCATAATATAGTTTATAATCTTTTTATAAGAGTGTTAACAAGTCTTTTCAATAGGCACAATTAAGTATTATTGCTCTAACTAGCATTTTTTAGTGTTATGGGCCAGAACTCTGAACTTGAAACAAATGATTCTTACAAGGTACTAAGTCAGTGGAATAGATAGAGATGATAGTTATCTAATTTAACATTGTTCAGTATGATTGATTTAATCCTACAGGAGATGTTATGGGCCAGAACTTGAAACAAGGTACTAAGTGGAATCGAGGAGCCAATGTTTAAATCTAGTTTAGCACTGATTTACTCCTGCAACAAATAATGGTTTCCTAGTGATATAATGATTGGTGTATACTCAGTGTGGGGAATATAAACAAGAAGCACTCAGAGCCTCAGCCAGGATTTAGTAGGGGAGATTCAAAAGCCAGAGAAGGTAGGTGGGAGCAGAAGCTCTTGGAACCAAGAAGAGAGATAGGTCTCAAGAACAACTAGCTGAGCCCCAAGTGAAAGAGAAGACTTTGAAAGAGACAATAAAGGATTTGGACTTTAATTCCTGGCTGCACTTGTGGTGATTATTGAACTGAAATGAAGGTTGCTTCCAGAAGTCCCCCCAAGAAACTTGCTCCCAGAGAACATTACATTTTAAAGAGAATATTACATTTTACTATACTGTTTTTTTTTTTTATTTAATACACATTCCTTTATGAATCATGTTGGGAGGAAAAAAATCAGAGTAAAAGGGGAAAACATGGGAGAGATTTAAAAAACACACACACACACACACACACACACAAAGTGAACTTAGCATGATTAATTCCCCTTCAGTGTCCTTAGTTTTTTTTTTTTTTAATTAATTAATTAATTTATTATTTTTTTTAAACTCCTACATGCAGATGGCACTTTCTGTACAAAATCTATTGAGCTTACTTTGAGACACTGACCTACTGAGAAGAACTAAATGTTTCACAGTTGATCATTGCACAGTCTTGCTGTTATTGTGTACAATGTATTTCTGCTTCTGTTTGCTTTACTCAGCATCAGTTCATGTAAATCTTTACAGGAAATTCTAAAATTAATTTGTTCATCATTTTTATAGAACAACAAAATTCCATTAACTATGTAGCACAACTTGTTCAGCCATTTCCCATCTGATGGCCAGCCACTTGTTTTCCAATTATTTGCTACCACAAAAAGAGCTGCTATAAATATTTTTGTACATGTGATTCCTTTTACCTCCTTTATGATTTCCTTGGGATATAGATCCTTTAATGGCACTGCTGGGTCAAAAATATGTACCATATTATAGCATTTTGGACTTAGTTCCTGATTACTCTCCAGAATGGTTAGATGATATGACCACTCCACCAACAATGCATTAGTGTCTCACATAATTTTTAAAAAAAAATTATCAGTAAATTTTCCTGTCAATCTTAGCTAATCTGAGAAATGTTAGGTGTTTCCTCAGAGTTTTTTGAATTTGCACTTCTCCAATCAACAGTGATTTAGATTTTTTTTTTCATATAACTATAAATGGCTTTAATTTTATCATGTGAAAATTTTCTGTTCATATCCTTTGACCATTTATCACTTGGGAAATGATTTTTATTCTTACAATTTTAACATATTTCTTTAGATATTTTAGAAATGAGACCTTTATCAGAAATACTGACTGTAAAGATTTTTTCCAAGCTTTTTATGTCCCTTTTCATCATGTTTCTTTTGTTTTGTTCGTGGAAAAACTTTTTAATTTAATGTAATCAAAGTTGTTAATTTTGCCTTTCATAATGTTCTCTAGTTCTTTTTCGGTAATAAATTCCTCTCTTCTCCAGAGATATGATAAGTAAATTATCCTATACTCTCCTAATTTGTTTAAAGTATCATCTTTTATGCCTATATCATATATCCATTTTGACCTTGTTTTGATATGGGGTGTGAGATATAGGTTTTTTCCATGTTTCTGACATAGTATTTTCCAGTTTTCCCAGCAATTTTGGTCAAATAGTGAGTTCTTACTTCATAAGCTAGAATTTTGGGGGTCATCAAACAGTAGATTGCTATAGGGCTTGATTAGTGTGTCATTTGCATTTAATCTATTCCATTGATCCATCACTCTATTTCCTAACCAGTACCAAATGATTTTGATTTTTGCTACTTTATTATATAGTTTTAAGTTGGGTACTGCTAGGCCACTATCATTTGCATTTTTTTTTTCATTAGTTTGCTTGATATTTTTGACCTTTTGTTCTTCCAGATGAATTTTGTTATTTTTTCTAATTTTATAAAACAATATTTTGACAGTTCAATTTGTATGGCCCTGAACAAATAGACCAATTTAGGCAGAATTATCATTTTCATTATATTAGCTCAACTTAACCATGAACAATTGATGTTTTCCAATTATTTAGATAAGATTTTATTCATGTGAAAAGTGCTTTGTAGCTGTGTTCATATAGTTCATATTGTTTGTCTTAATGGGTAGACCTCCAAGGATTTTATTTTGTCTACAGTAATTTTAAAGGGATTTTCTATTTCTATATCTTGCTGATGGATTTGTTAGTAATATATAGAAAAGCTGATTATTTGTGTGAGTTTATTTTATATCCTGCAACTTAGTCAAAGTTGTGATTTCATTTCAGTAAGTTTTTGGATGATTTTCTAGAATTTTCTAAGTATCTCAGCATATCATCTGCAAAGAATGATAGTTTTATTTCCTCATTGCCTATTCTAATTCCTTAATATTTCCCCTTATTGATAAAGCCTATATTTCTATTATAATGTTAAATAATAGTGGTGATAATAGGTATCTTTGTTTCACACCTGATCTTATTGGGAATGTGTTTGGCTTTTCTTCATTACAAATAATATTTCTTGTTGATTTTAGATCGATACTGTTTATTATTTTAAGGAAATTTCCCTTCTTCTCTATGCTCTATTGTGTTTTTAGTGGGAAGGAGTGCTGTATTTTGTCAAAAGCTTTTTCTGCATCAACTGAGATTATCATATTATTTCTGTTGGTTTTCTTATTGATATGGGCAATTATGGTAATAATTAACCTGGAGAATTTATATTTTTGTACATATCCATCCACTTTGGTTGGTTTGTCAGACTTGCAGACATAGAATTGGGTAAAAGGGCTCCTAATTATTGCTTTAATTTCTTTTTCATTGGTAATAAGTTCACCTCCTTTCATTGATTTTTTCTTTCCTTTTTCTGATGTAACCAAAGGTTTATCTATTTTGTTATTTTTTTTTAAACCAACTCTTCATTTTGTTTATTCTTTCGATGGTTTTCTTAGTTTCATATTTTATTAATCTCTCCTTTGAGTTTCAAAATTTTAAATTTTGTTTTTAATTTTTTTTTGTTTCTTTTCCTATTTTTTTAGTTGCATGCCTAATTCATTAATCTTTTCCTTTTCTATCTTATGTAGGTAGCTATGGAGAGATATAAAATTTACCTTAAGAACAGTTTTGGGTGCATAGGTTTTGATATGTTCTCTATTGTCATTTTCTTGGCTGAAATTATGAATTGCTTCTCTGATTTGTTATTTGACTCATTCATTTTTTCAATTTAGATTATATAATTTCCAATTAGTTTTTAGTTTGTTTTTCCTTGACCCCTTATTGAATATAATTTTTATTGAATTGTGGACTGAAAAGAAAGCATATTATTTTGCTTTTGATTATGAGATTTTTATGCCCTAATACACAACTATTTTTTTATGTACATGTCATGTACTCCAAAGCAAAATGTGTATTCCTTGCTGTCCCTATTCAATTTTCTCCAAAAGTCTATCATGTCTGGTTTTCCAGGATTCTGTTAAATTCCCTAGTTTCTTTCTCATTTATTTTATGATTATATTTTTCTGATTCGGTGGAAGGTTAAGGTCCCCTACTAGAATAGTTTTGCCATCTATTTCATTCTGTAACTGACTTAAACTCTCCTGTAAGGAATTTGTCTGCTCTACTACTTGGTGTGTACACATTTAGTATAATTACTACTTCATTATTTACAATTCCCTTTATCAACATATATTTTTCCTTCTTATCCTTTAATGAAATATATTTTTACTTTTGCTTTGTCTGACATCAAAAATGCTACTCTGGCTTTTTTTTTTCTTTTTTACCTCAAATAAATAATAATAAATTCTGTTGCATCCTTTTACTATTATTCTATATGTATGTTTCTGTGTCAAATGTGTTTCTTAAAAATAAAAAAAAAACATATTGTAGAATTATGTATTTTTTTAATCCACCCTGTTATTTGCTTATGTTTTATGAGAAGGTTCATACCATTCACATTAACAGTTATCATTACCAGCTCTGTATTTCCCTCCCATCCTATTTTCTACACAATATATACTTTTGTTCTCTGTCTCCATCTGTCATTCTTATGTTTGTTTTTATCCACAGCATGCACTATCTTTTTTTTTCCTATCCCCTCTTCCCCCTTTTCTGGTATTTTATCAACCCATTCTACCCACTACATTATCTTCTATCAATCCTTCCTCCCTTCTCTTATCTTTTCCTCTAGTGTTTCTGCCCTCTCTTCTGTACTGTCTCTCCATTTTATTTTTCTCTTTCTCCTCCCGTTTCTTTATAGAGTTAGAGAAATTTCCATACCCAACTGGATGATTAAATTATTTTCTCTTAAAGCCAAAACTGATAAAATCAAGCTTCAGACAGTGTTCATCCTCCTCCCTTCTTTCCCTTGATTGAAACCGGTCTTTTGAAAGTCTTCATGCAAATCAATTGTCCCATTATACCTCCTCTTTCCTCTTTTTTAGTACAGTTCCTTTCCTAACTCTTAATGTCTTTTTTTATTGTCATCACAACAGGCACAACTCACCACCACATTTTCAGGCCATGTGATGCCCTCCTCTGTTTGCCCTAGTGACAGATACAGTTCTCAAGAATTACAAATATTGTTTTCTTATCTAGGGATATGAACAGTTTAACCTTTAAATATATATTTTCTCCCATTTACCTTTTTATGGTTCTCTTGTGTCATGTGTTTGTAGATTAAATTTTCTGTATAGTTTTCTTTTTTTAAATAGAAATTATTGTCTTACTTCATTGAAGATTCATTTCTTCCCCTGAAAGATGACTTCCCTTCCTTGATTTGGTAGTCTGGACCTCTCAATCCTTTATTATAGAAGTTGCCAAATCCCAGGCAATCCTGACTTCTGCTCCTTGATATTTGAATTGTTTTTGGCTGGCAACTTGAAGTATTATTTCCTCGAGAATTTTGAAACAATGTTCCTTGGGGGTTTTCCTTGTGGGATCTCCTTCCAGAAGTGATAGTTGAAATATTTCAATGAGCATTCCTCTCTCTGTTTCTAGAATGTTAGAGCAGTTTTGCTTAATGATTTCTTGTAGAATGTTATCTAGACTATTTTTGGCCATGGCCTGTAGGCCACTCATTTTAAAACTGTCTTTTCTAGATCTATTTTCCAGGTAGGTTGCATTGACAATAAGGTATTTCATATTTTCTTCCATTTTTTTCATTCTTCTTAGTTTAACTGATTTTTTTTTTTCTGTTTCACCAATTCATAAGTTTCTATTTGCACTGTAATAGTTTTTAATATGTGATTTTCTTCAGTTCTCTTTTGTATTTCTTTTTTCTGTTTACTTTATTCTACTGCTTAAGAAGTTGTTTTCTTCAGGCAATTTTTCCTTTTCTTTTTCCAAACTGTTGACTCTCTCATGCATATCTCTCATTTGTTTACTCCTTTTTTTCTTCTATCTTCATTATTTGCATTTTGACATCTTTTATGAATATTTCCAAGAATCTTCTTTGGGCATGAGACCAATCTATATCATTCTTTGAGAACTTCTTTGTGAATATTCTGTCCTTATCTGAGTTTGTGTTTTAATCTTCTCTGTCACCATAGTAGATTTCCATGATTAATTTTTTTGTGTGTCTTTGTTCATTTTTTCCCTCTTCTTCTGGTATTTCCTCTTTTTCTTTTCTTTTCTTTTCTTTTTTTCTTTTCTTTTCTTTTCTTTTCTTTTCTTTTCTTTTCTTTTCTTTTCTTTTCTTTTCTTTTCTTTTCTTTTCTTTTCTTTTCTTTTCTTTTCTTTTCTTTTCTTTTCTTTTTAAAACTTTAAAGGTCGAGCTCTGCTCCTGGAGTAAAGGGGCCACTTTCCCAGGCTTTCTGTGCACTTCTGAGCCTTGAGAGCCTTATCTTTATAGGAGATAGCTTTTCCTGCTCTGTTCAGGAAACAGTCTGATTTCCCAGAGTTTGCCTTCTGAGCTGAAACTGAAAACTGCTGTACTGCTCTGCTTCTCTCCTGAGTCAGAACTGAGGGTATCACTTGCTCATTTGCTGTGATTAAAATCCTCTTACCAGCTTTCCCTGAGTGTATCAGACCCAGGCCAAATATTCTATATGTATGTTAAACTAGTGAGACAGTACTTTCTTGAGGTTTTTTCACTCTATCTTGAGCTCGAGAGTTGTTTTCTTCCATCGTATTGTGTTCAGAGATTTTTGTCATGTTGTTTTCAAGGGTAACTGAGTGAACTCCAGCAGCTTCCTGATTTTACTTTTCCATCTTGGTACCCCTGGAGCTATTTTATCAGACCTTTCCCAGAAACAGTCTGGGTTCTCAGAATTTGCTTTCTAATCTGGGACTTTATAAATTCCAAAGTTCCTTCAGAATCTGTTGTCATTCCAACACTCCCTCTATTCAGTCCTTATTATCTTCTCCTAATTTTAGATTCCTCAGTTCTTTCCCAGGCCATCATATTTATATTGATTCACTCTTTTTCCTTCCACAATTGGACCATTTGGTGAAAAAGTTTGACACTATATTTTCTTTTTCTCATGGAACTATATATTTTAATGAATCATCTAAAATTCATTAATGTTGGATTTTATCCCTTTGCTTCTACTTAGATGTTGTTGAAAAATCAAGAGACAATCACACAATTGTTCTGACACTGTAAATTCACATCATATAATACCAACTGGGTCCTCATTTCAATAAAGTAATCATTTTATAATTCTAATTGATACACTGTACTACACACGGTGTCTTTCTCAAACATTTTCATGCATTTTTATGGTACTATCTCCATCTTGCTCTCCCCACTGATAACTTTGCCTCATTTTTCACACACACCCAAAATTAGGATATTGAAAGCTGCCTCTTTTGTCTTCCTCTGCATTTCACATAACTCAGATCCTTTCTGCTAATGTGAATTCTTCATGATTGTCTCAGATAAAGTGGCCTTTGTTGTCAATATCAATTCCTCTTCATGCACAAATAATTCTATTCCATATCACCTCCTTTGATTGATTGCCTAAATATCTTTCTTGTATTCTAATAAAACCCAATCCATCCTTTCTTTCTTCTCACTCTTTTCTAACCTTTCTGCTGTCTTTTTTCTAACCTTATCATCCAGCTGAAATTGCATTCTTCTTTGTTAGTAATTTTTTCTTAATTATCAAAACTAATGATCTTTTCTCTATTGTTTTCCTTTTGGACCTCTCTGCGGGCTTTGGCATTATTAATCACCCTCTTCTCATTGGCACTGTCTTTCCTCTAGATAAAAAATGATGTTATTTTATCTGGTTCTCATCCATGCCTGGTATATTTTCTTAAACTTTTGCTAGATCTTCTTCCAAGTCACTTCCATTAATAATAAATGTTTACCTGGGTACTATCCTTTTTTCTTTCTATTTTATTTTTTTAATAGTTTCTGCATTAGCACCCATGGAGCTGAAGAAAGTAGATAATTTGGAAAATGCTTAGCACAATGCCTGGCACATTGTGGGTAATATATGAATGATGAATAAATGGTTCTGCTTTTCTCTTTTGTTTCCATTCCTCATTATACTGGTGATTTTCAGCTAAACTTAAGTAGCCATTACTTTTCTTCTAATTTTCAGACTGTTACATCTAAATATAGTTTGCTATTTCCAATTTATTACTGGGATTATATGTATATATATATATATATATATATATATATATATATTATATATATATATATATATATATACACATACATACGTGTGTGTGTGTGTGTGTGTGTGTGTTGTTTACACATAGATATTTTCTGTTTTCTTTCACTCTGGATTATGAGTTTTTTGAGAGCAGACTATTTTGTCTTGCCCCTTACCAAGGCAGTATCAAACACATAATCAGTCCTTATTTAATTTTTATTGATTGAATTACTACTATATAATACAACTGCACCAAAAGAAATGATTAATTGGACAGTTTGAAAGAATACTGAAATGATATATATTATCTTGCAGTTTATAGAGGAATACTTTTTTTAATGAGAGAAAGCAAAAAAAAATTTCCCATTTAATCCTTTCTCCTAGCTTCTGCTAGTGTTTTCTACTACCCATAATAATTCATAGGAGTACACAAATCACATACTAGCAATGAGGACAGAAAACCATATGTTTAGTCTTCTTGAATTCACCTCCCTTTTCTATTGATATTGTTTCCTATTGATAGACTAGAGGAACCATCCTGATTTTCTCCATAGTATATAAATATTATTTAATAATTTGAGACTTGTCCTACCTCCCCTGTTACTACTATCTCATTTCTTCTGCTTTTCAAAAAATGTTTGTAGTATCATCTAAATGAAAATATTTAAATATAATTTATTTTATTGTTATCTCTTCCTTTTATTGATATGTTATGTATCTATTTGGTAATGTGTGTAAGATATTTAACCATGTCAATCCACACATATTGGGATTGAATGATAAAATGTTTTGAAGCTCGCTGGTCTAGAATATGACTTCTGGGGAAGTGAGAAAGGAGAGTTTTGTTAATGTATATTCCTACATCCTTTGCTGATGTGCTGTATGACTTTGACAAGTCCCTTGCCTATGCTGGACTTCATTCTCTCCACATAAAACTGAAAATGATTAAAGAGCGAAGATGAATGAGAATAGGTCTTCAGTGCAGGGAACTATACAAATAAAAGTTTCATTTGACAGAAGCCTAGGGGATCAAATGACCTTTCTATTCTCATTTTTCCTCTATCATCTTCTGTGACTTCAAACAAATTATAATATTTCCCTATGCTACATTTTCTCCATCTGGAAGAACAAAATTAACAGGACTGACCTTCCTTACAGGGAATTTGTGAGAATTTTTGATTTAAAATTTATAAAATACTAGAAATACATATGGATAAATTATTATTAAGTTCATTAAGAGTTGCACACATATAAAGGCTATAAGATTAGGTCCCAAAATTGATTATTTTCAACTGACATTAAACGATCCTGAGGACAAGAATCTGAGGGTGGTTTTGTGAATTAGATACAGCAAAGTCTATCTTTATCTTTTATCCAGAGAAAATTATTTAAGCCAACAGTTTTGTAATCCTGAGAGGAAGTTAATTTTGAAGAACAACTTGAACAGTCTTTAAGATACTAAGACTCTATGTCATCTGACAAAATTTCAGCAATTTCTTTAATTGCTCTGGATCATGTTTTCCTTATGTATACAATGAATGTTGTATGAATTTATTTCTATTTAACAATATTAACATTAGGTACTTAGTATGTATATTATTTCATATTCCATGGAATAGGAAAAATAAAAAGGATTGACCATTGCATTCAAGAAATTTAGGTCCTATTCAGATAAAATAGCATTATAAAAATAGGTAGAATCTAAGATAATGAAAAGAGAGAGAGATGGAGAGGGAGGAAGAGAGAGAGAGAGAGAGAGAGAGAGAGAGAGAGAGAGAGAGAGAGAGAGAGAAGGGAAGGGAAGGGAAAGCAAGGGAAGGGAAGAGAAGAGAAGGGAAGGGAAGGGAAGGGAAGAGAAGAGAAGAAAAGAGAAGAGAAGAGAAGAGAAGAGAAGAGAAGAGAAGAGAAGAGAAGAGAAGAGAAGAGAAGAGAAGAGAAGAGAAAGAGAAAGTTCTTATATAGTAGTTGTACCTGAGCTCTATTTCAAATGAAGATCTTGCTTCCAAGACATATAGGTCAAGAGTTATCACAGACAATTTTTACAAAAGCATGTTAAGGGGAATTGGAATTATGGCAACCAGTAAGTAATCAAGTTAAACGAGAGTTTTGCAAGTTTGAAAGTAAGATATATGAAATAAGATTGGAAAAATGAGGTTAAGCCAGATTTTGGAGGATATTAATGTCATAATGAGGAAATTTTTTGT